>NW_015172103.1:109140-155519 GCF_001447785.1 Gekko japonicus
GTCGAGGGATCGCTCCCCCAACAGCCCCGCTGACCGAGACCAAGCTCGATGCTGAGGCGGGAACCGGGACGTCCCCCCGATCACCCGCCTGGGATGGAGGTTTCCCTTCTGCCTCGCTCATGACTTCTGTCAGATTCGAGGTGAGGGGGAAAATTGGATTCCAATCAAAATGTTAGATCCCCCAAGCATGAAAATAGATCCACGTTCAAAAGTAAAGCAAGATTTATTTCAAAGACATGGTTGATCACGAACACACAGGAATTGATTGGAATGACGTTAGTCAGCAGTACAGGTATAATAAAGGAATTTTGAACAAGGTTTAGACCAATGGTCCCACTTCCCGCTGGATACGGGGAGATTAGAAAGGGCGCGAAGGTACATGAGAAAGTAACGCCCGTTTCTCTAAACACAAGTTCAGTTCACACGGGTAAGTCTAAACAAGCATGAGTGCGAAGACATAACTCCCACTTCTCACCAGCTGGCGACCTTGGTTACAGCAGTTGCCTAAGAGGAGGAAAAATACAAGAGCAAAACAGGGGGGGGGAAAGGAAGGGACGTGAGATGTCCCAGCAGAGAAATGGCAGCTCGCTGACACCTAGGTCTTCCAGATTCTAGTCTGACACTCTTAGCCACTACATGTTGCATGTCTATCACTAATGTTTTCGTTAGAGGCACTGCGTAAACCTGTCCTGGGTCTATGCGTGTTCACATGTGTGTATCATGTTCATATGCATGTAAGATGTCTTCCTCTTCTTCGTGCCACCACTCCAAGTTAAGAATCTAGTCCCCATGTTACCAGTGACTTGGGGAGCACTAATGAAGACCGCTTCTAAGCATGTGTGAGGGGCAGAGTTTCCCATTACTTTCAGCCTTTTTCATGTGCATTTGTGCTTGAGTCTGAGCGAGTGATCTAAGATATGTGAGGAGGAGTTGAATCTTGGTCTGTTCTCTTAAATAGGAAGATACTTTATTGCTACCGCACAAAACAGGGAAGAGAGCGATCATGTCTACTGGTTACAGATCTAAGAAAAATAATAGGAAGTGTAATAATAGGCTAAACTTATCAATACATAGGCTAAACTTATCAATACAGAAGAGTTACCTTTCTGGAAGAAATGCACATTCTGACCCCTGCTTTCAGTGCTTAGTTCTTGTGGCCCTTTCTTACATGCCACTTTGGGGTCTGGGAGCAATTTTTCTCCTGGCCAGTTTGGCCAGGGATCCTGGAGGGTTGTTGTGGTTTTTTGTCATCATCTGGGCATGGAGTAGGGGTCACTGGGTGTCGGGGTATTTGTGAATTTTCTCCATTGTGCAGGGGGTTGGACTAGATGACCCTGGAGATCCCTTCCAACTCTATGACTCTACTCTATGGAGAGAGCAGTCCAACTTTTAGCACTTGAACGAAGACTAAGCAATGTTTCCAGTCTTTTAACCCTCTTGCCCAGTCCAGGTTTAGGGGACTTGCCTGTCAGGCTCAGGGTGGTTGACCATCTGTACCTGCTGTATTAATGCCTTGAAGCCCTGATGTATTCTCCCTTTGCTTATTGTTTTAGCCTTTCCCTCTCCTGCTCCCCCTTAGACTTGTTGTGTTAGAACCAAGCCCTTATCTCCTACCCTTGCCTGCCACCGCATTCCTAAGGGGGGGGGGAGTGAATGTATGCACGTAGGGGTAGAATCGCCTGCCTCTGTAACTCTTCTATGCTGCCCCTAAGAGACATCTTTCACATGGGAAGGTGTTCTTAGGAGAAACATCTTTGATTAGCTAGGGATGGACCGTATATCTCTCATGGTCTGGGTAGAATTGCTGACGTGTATGAATGGAATGTGTGATTGTAACTATATGCACCTTTCCCGCCCTAATACCCCAGTTCAGACACGGAGTTCATTCCATGAACATCTCATTTTTATAGATCATGGGGCAAACTAGCTTTAAGGTGCAACCTCCATCCCCAGTGCAGTTTCAATCCCTGTGGAGAGAGCTGCATCTTCCTGTTTGTTTGTTTGTTTGTTTATTGGGCAACTGCAGCAGCGCTTAGGAACTTCTTCAAGAGTTCTTTCTCAAGGGCTAGTTCCCCCCCTCATTTAGTGGTCTTTTCTGTTCAGTCTTTTCTGTCTAAATAGTAATCATTTCTGTCACTTGAATGTCTGTCTCTTTTTAATGGAGCTGCTCTCTGTTGTGCCTGTTTACAGTTGTAGAGACTTGTCCTCACTGCCAAAAGATCACCAGTCAGGAACAAATGCGCTTTCAGGTTGCAAGCTTTATTGTGGAAGAGAGCCTTTCAACTTGTGATTACCATGGCTCATAGCTCTTAAGCTTCTGTTCCTCAGAGGCCCTGTCTGTAAACAGAAATAGGATGGAGAAATTTCTAGAGCAGATTAAAACCAAAAATAAACAGAACATTATAAAGAAGCTGTCTCCCGTTTGGTACTTTTTCAGGGCTGCAAGGTTCCTGAACTCATAACTAGAGCTGGAATTGATTTTGGAGGTTCTGCCCCTGGCGATCCTGAGGACTTCTTCTCTGCACCTTGGTTTGCCTGCTCCTCAAAGGGCCAAGTAGAGGGTTATCTGAAGACTAGGAATAAGGCCCGTTGTGTGTGTGTGTGGGAAATACAACAGGCTCTAGAAAGGGGTGGGGTCAATGATTTTGTATCTTGCAGGCAGAGTAAACACAGAGTAGTGTTTTGCATGTAAAGAACTAATGTGGGAGTGAAGAACAACATACCATATGGTAGTAGAGAGTAATTGTTGTCTGTGATCATATGATGTAAGGTTGCAGCACCCATAATTACAATGTTGGTGAATGGATTTTGGGATGCGTAGGGCTGAAAAAGCCATGACAGGGTGCAGCATTCAGTAAGTTCTGCATCTGTGCATTTTGCAAAGTCGTCTGGTGTCTCTTTTGCACGTCTGAGCAAGTGGTCGTCACATGTGCCATGTGAGACAACAGGTGTCGAGGGAAGTGGGGGGGGCAAGGTCAGAGGTAGTTGTAGAGATCATGACAGAAGTGACGTGAAGGTAGAAGAGGAATGTGGCCATATGAGTATTTGTGCTAAAAACAGTGGGAGTTGTAAATAGTCACCCAACAGAAGGCGTAGTGGCAGTGTGTTGCTGTTTGTTGTGGGTCAGGAGGTAGAGGCAGTAAAGGTATGCTTAAGCAGTGGGTAGTGGCTGGATAGTGTACATGCATTCAGAACATCCTGGTTACAATTAGAAGGACAGTTGTCATTGTGCACAAAGTAGCATGTTTTGGTGAAGAGTTGTTACACAGAAGAGCATTAGTCCCTGTAGGCAGACCTACAGAGAAACAGTGAAATCACATTAGAAAATATCATGATGACTGAAGAACCTCTTTGTAGACATTTCTGGTGAAGACTTAGTCAGAATGGGGTAGTAGTCTTCCTTGCTGGGGCCCATCAATGACGTGAACTCTGAGATCCTAGAAGCGGCATACCTTTGAGAAAGCCACATAAAGTTGTCCATGTGTGAAAACAGCTGTAAATTTTCGTCTCTGGCCTGGAAGTTGCTTGTGATGGGAAACCATCGTGGTGGTCTCAGGCAATAGATACAGTGGTGCCTTTCTTCTCTAAGGAAAGCTCAGAAGGGCTGTGGAGATTAGGAAGGTCAACAGTGTTGCAGCTTGTATAAGTGCAGTGGAAGGTGCATGACCCATCAAAGATGTGGAAACTCTGTCAGTTTTAAGCCAAAATTGTTGGCTGAGTGTAGGAATAATTGGTAGAGCACGGCTCTGTTCAATCTGTAATGTGTCAGGTGGTGAACACAGCCCAAGTGGTGGTTCACAGGGGCCCGATATGAGTCCACGTGTATGCTTTCCAGGACGGTGGGATAGTGCAAGAGATGGGGGGAGTGAATAAGAGCAGCAGTTTTAAAGTGAGACAACAGAAAGAGCTGGAGGGCAACTGTGCTGGCTTGTGGGAGGGGACTTGGGTGGGAAGCGGAAGACGGAAGGAGTGGAAAGACAAGGGAGTAGAATCTCAGATTACTGTAAAAGAAGAAGAAGAAGAAGAAGAGATTGGATTTATACCCCGCCCTTCACTCAGAGTGGTTTACAAAGTCCTTTCCCTTCCCCTCCCCACAACAGATACCCCATGAGGTAGGTGGGGCTGAGAGAGCTCTTTCCAGAACTGCCCTTTCATGGACAGCTCTTGTCAGAACTATAGCTTTCCCAAGGTCATCCAGCAGCTGCAAGTGGAAGAGAGGGGAATCAAACCCGGTTCTCCCAGATTATAGAGTCCAGTTTGGCTCTATAAATGATATCTGATTGATTTAGGAGGAGGAGGAAGAGGAATGAAGGAACGAATTCCCCAGATAGAAACAACTGCCCCCCCTTCTGTTATAGAATAATTGAATAATATCAACCACTTCTGGACACATTTGACAGTTTCGGAGTGTGGTGTCTGTGGCAATGTACCTGTCTGAGGTCCCACCCCTCGTCAAACTCACCCTCTCCAGGCTCCACACCTTAAATCTCCAGGAATTTCCGTACCTAAAGTTGGCAACTTTATCTCCTCCCCTCTCAGCAGCCTCTTCCTAGGCAAAGTTCTGTCTTTCTCGTTAGTGAAGAGCAAAGCAGCTTACTTCCTTTTCCTCTTCCGCTTTGTGATCTGTAAAGCAACCTTGCAAGGTAGGTTAGGCAGAAAGTCTGTGGCTGGTCCGAAATCACCCAGGCAGCTTCCATAGGGAGGCTTCTACTGAACAGGAGCAAGCAGCCAGGACTAGTGAAGTAATGTGTCAGACTTGGGCCTAGTTTCTGGTGATTGATTCCTGTATTGCTAATGCTTCCTTTTGCTTTTGTATGCTTGCTTGGCACTTATGGGTTTGCTCTGTATTCTTATCTGATTGTCAGCAGGTACTAGGAGGCGCCAATCATAACCCTTCCTCCCTACGCAGCCCCCAGGCCATTCTCAGGAACCATCCCTGGGAGAAAGATAAGATTTTGGACTTGGCTAGATAGGTCGCTGGTTTTCATGACCTGTAGTTATGCTTGAATGTGTGACATGTGTATGGAAGGTGGGAACTAACTTTATTCTCAATCCCCAGGACTGACCTCTTCAGTCCTGACAAAGACGTTTGACTCTACAGTAACCAAATCTTCTGCAATAAACTTTCAAAAGAAAGCTTGTGTAAGAGTGGTGTCACTGAAAGCCTGACATAATGCCAGTCAGGAGGCATGAAGTCACCCTGAGAGTGCTGGTAGGCCTAGGGTTACCAACAAAAACAGATTGATGCAAAAGAGGATGGAAAAGTCTCCATATCTCTATTTTGCCTTATATTGGTTTTGGTACCAGCAGAGTGAGAAAATGCCAGAGGCGCTGGGTGGGTGCCCCATGGTAAACACACCAAACAATGCCCAACAATTTTCCAAAACACTACTCTGTCCACATTCATTTTCTACACTCAGTGTCCCCTGCCAGAATGCAACACATCCCCAGTACTTTGAATTAGCACCAGAGCTTTAAGAGTTCTCCAGCTATCACCTGGAGATTGGCAACAATGGTTTTCCAGGAAGAAATGGCTTGTTCGGAGGGTGGGGTCTATGGCATTGTATCTGTTTGAGGTCCCCCTCTTCCTCCTCCTCAGACCCCACCCTCAGCAGGCTTCATCCCTAAAATATCCTGGAAGATTCCAACCTGGAGTTGGCAACCCTATGTCCTTTCCAGGCAACCATCAGCCTACCTTTATCTGCCTGTCTGTCTTCAGGTTTACATCTCTTCCCCCCTCCCTGCACCCTCTACCTAGGAAAATGGCAGTCTTTCCCTTCAATGGGAACCAAAGCACTTGACATCATTCCCCTCTCCCTCAGATGATCCGCACAACAACCCTGTGAGGTAGGTTGAAAGTCGTGAATGGTCCATAATCCCCCAGGCAGTTTTAATAACATGAACCTGGGACCTGCACACCATCCTCTGAAGTGCTATCAGGTACATATCAGTGGCAGTAATAGGGTGACTGCTGGCACCTTTTCCTACCATTTTTTGCCTTGTGGTATTCTGCTTGTGGTTGTGTTATTGGGTTTGTTTCTTTTGAAGGGGAAGTGATGTGTTGTGGGTGAGGACATATTTTACCTCAGGATAAACCAGGTCACATATGCAGCTGACAGTTCCAACTGTCGAGGGAGGGGGGAGTTTGAGGTGCAGAATGGAATGAGGTCCAATCAGCTTCCATATGCAAATGACCTTGAAACGCTTGCCCAGTCAGAGAAGAGTGGCCTAGGCTGCAGTGGGTGGGAGAGAAGAGTGGACCCAGCACCCATCGAATGCCAGCTGATTACTCTTGAGTGACGGTTCGTTTGCCAGTGGGTGATGCAGTACTCTTAAAGGGCCAATGGGAGAGCCTGGAATCGTGAATAAATTAGTAGGCCGAAGAGTCAATTGGAATATGAGGAATGTTGCTAGCACTTTGTCTTGTTTGAATTTTAATGCTGTATTTATTAATGTATGCGATTTTATTATGATTGTATTATGGGAATTTTATCTGTCTGTAAGCCGCCCTGAACCGCCCTCAGCCGGGAGGGCGGGATATATATATATATATATATGATGCCTTCCATATGCTCCTTATCTGTTACAGCGCCCCATCTTGCTCCTGTTACTCTCAGTACTGAGGCTCATCCTGGTAGCCATCACCAGGTTCTTATGAGCTGTCTCCAGAAACATGAGAGAGGCCACACGCCCCCTTCCACTCACACAGGGTGCCCCCTGCCACCTTCTGCATCTCTCTCATGTCCAGGGTTACATGTAGGTCAAGCTGTCACATGTCACCACCCTTCTTATCGCTGTTAAAATCTCTAGAGAGCCATGTGCTCTCTCACTCACAGAGACATCAGCCAACAGAGTAGCCCAGCTCTTTTAAAGTAATTTTTTAAGTTTACCTGTTGAATTTTGGCATATGTGCCTCATTTGTTAGTCGCCCTGAGCCCATCCGGGAAGGGCAGGGCATAAATTTAACAATAAAATAAATAAATATTGGGGTTGGAGGTACATACACTGTTCCATGTACACACTTCCAGCACCTCATTCTTAAATATCTTAAAACATATAGACTGAGATCTTCACTGGTGTGTGTGCGTGTGTCTTTCCCTGAGATACAAGTCCCACAAGGTTAAACAATCAACTTCCATTTATGGTTTGAACATAATACTGAAGAAAGTAATGTAGAGGTTACAATATTTCATTTCCCTTGAACTTTTGAACTGTTTCTCTATTCCAGCAGTTGGAATCTTTTGTTATAAATTGACTTTTCTTTATATTTAGCTTTAAGCTGATCCTCTCCTCAGCTTCAGTCAGTCAGATATACCTTTTTTGCTCTCAGCTCTGTAATTGCCAAATCTCTTAACAGTTTTACAGCTGTCTCCCCCCACATTCTGTCAGCTCTCATTTTTCACTCTTAGCGGGAAGTGGGACCCTCTAGGTCCATCAGGACCACATTTTAATTAGGCACCCATAGCACTTATCCAGGTAGCCAGATCAGCTGAGTCAAGGTTGGGGGCCATGTTCGGGGCTAAAACAGGGTGAAAGAAAGCATTTTTTGCAGTGCTGTATTTGCTTATTTTTCCAGCAGTAATGCTGGTTGGTAATGCTGAATCCAGAATAAACTTTAGGGTCTTGACTGAATCAGTGAGACCCCGTTAAAAATTAGTCTATTTGCTATAGTATATTTTTGTTGTTTTGTCTTTTAACAATACTTGCCAATTTGATTCTTTCTAGGTATTTGGGAACAAGATGATAATTCCTTCCTTGGACGGAGACCTTTTCCAGTGGGATCGTGACAGAGAAAGCATGGAAGCTGTTCCTTTCACGGTTGAGTCTCTGCTTGAGTCATCCTACAGGTTTGGAGATGATGTTGTCTTGGTTGGAGGAAAATCCTTGACAACATATGGGCTGAGTTCATGCTCAGGAAAGGTAAAAAGATTGGCACAAAGTAGTAAGACTTTTCATGTTATTTATGAAAGTTGAAGTTGCTTTTGAATTTGAGGCCCTCATCTCCGACAGAACTATAATGATGATGATGATGATGATGATGATGATGATGATGATGATGATGATGATGATGATGATGATGATGATGATGATAATAATAATAATAATACACTGCCAGTTTTCTTACCTGGGGAACAAGGCCTTTTCTAATTGTCAAGTAAATTTGGGATCTTACATTGATTTCTAAATTTAAGGAAGGCTTTTTAGTAGGTTTCATCTTAGTGAGTTGTAGTTTTTAAAACCATTGAGTTCAGGTGAAAATTAAGCATATGTTTTAAAAGACTGTCTGCTGCAAAGGCAGCAGATCCTGATATTTTTTTGTGTTGTAACCATCTATAAGCTGGAGTCTTTTTTTTGTAGAGTATTTGAAGTAGTCTGCAGTGTGGTAAACATACATAAGTACAGGTGGAGTTGTGGTAGAAGATTGAGAAAATATCAGTACTCTGATCTTGATGTTTTTCAGTCTGGTTTTATTCCTGGGTTTGGTACCAAGGTGACTTCAGCTGCACAAAGGCTACAAAGAACCCAGCTCTCTCTCAGCTCCCACACAACAGCTAGGAAGGCAAAGGGAGAAAGGAAAACCCCTTCCCTTCTGTCAGCAACTCCCCATGTGCTCTCCACTGCTTGCCTCAGCCCAGCTGACTTTGAGCTAAATTGCAGATAAAGCTTTGGATCTGCTTATACTAGAATTTTGTCAAGGGATTATTTCCATCCTTTCCCGTATCTGATTTCATGCCCAAACCTCCCCCTTCTTTCAAGAAATCTGTGATGTGGTTGAAACCAGTCTCTCCCCATATATGCATTTAAGTCCAGTTGTTCCAAGTGCCATAACCTCTCATGTTGAAGACCTCTGAATCAGTACCATGACGCCAGTTTTCAACTGAAGTGGCTGCAAGGCCACATCTCATTCTAAAGGTTTGTATTGTAATTCTGTCTGTCTGGACCTTTTTGTACCTATAAATAAATAGATCTGTTATTTTCTGGGTTTTGGCTAGAAATTCTTTCAGGATCAGTACACCAATAGCAGGGAAAAGAAATAAGAACCATAACAAACTTTTCATCTTTACAACTGCATTCCTAGTCATGACAAGTTAAGCTTGGACCATTTCTTTAAATCAGATTCTGCCGTGTCCATAACTGGTATTTGGACCAATGTATCTAACGTTTCAGGAAAATGTATTCCTAAATATCTGTTGTCTTTAGATTTCCATGTGACTACCATAATTCTAGCTATCACCTTTCTTCATCTAACAATGCAGATTTCTTGGCATTTATTTTATAGCCAGAGAACTAACCAAACTCATTTAACTTTAGTAAATTCTTCACAGGAGTCTCTGGGCTCAGATAAAGAGAACACTACATCATCTACTTAAAGCAGAATTTTAGACTCTGCTTTGGTACAGGATTTTCACAATTGATTTATTTTGCTGCCCTTTTCTGGCCATGGGAACCTTGGGAGAAAGACCTTGGGCAGCAAGTCCTGCACTTTGCCATCTGAACTGTGCTTCTGTCCTGGCTTTCCATCATCTCTGCTCTCAGGGACCTGAGGGAAACCCTGGGATCCCTGACAATAGGTCCCTTTCCTTCATGGGTCCCAATTTCTTGTGCTGACTCCTGTTCCTGAGCCCTCCTGGTCCAGTAGCCATAGCTGGTCCACAAGTGTCCCTGATGGCTTCTGGAGGTCAGAGGGCCCAGGTGCCTTGGGGTCTTTCATGGCTTTGCACTCCGTGGGATTTGCCACCGTGGAGAGAAATTATCAGGCCCCATCATGACAATGCCTAACCTTTCTCCCTCTCCTCTCCCCCTTCCCCCACAAAATCCATACTTGAAGAATTCATGGCATTAACTCTCTGTTCTGACCCTCCCCAACCAGACAATTTTCATTAATTAAGGTTCCTGGTATGGTTTCCTTTCACATATGTGAAAAACTGACCTGTGACCCACAAAAGCTCATATTGAAATAAGTGCTGTTAGTCTTTGACTTTTGCTTAAGGCCCTTTGCCAACCTCAAACTGGACAACTGGGGGGAGGAGTGGCAATTCTCTTCTGTGTTGCTTTTTCAAGTGTGGACATAGGCCTGGATTGGATGTGCCTTGTGTTTGGCACCAGAGAGAGGTCAGGGGTCCTGCTGGAACACATCATCCACCAAACCTGCCAGCTGGCTGCGCTGAAAGAGGTGGTCTAGGACCTCCTGTTGCAGATCCCCCCGGGGACTTCGATGCATTGTCAGGTCAAGCCACGACTTCATGGCAGCCATGTAGCCAGGAGATGGTCTCCAGTTGTGATGAGAGGACGCTGGATTTTCTGGTTATTCCTCTGATTAAGGTTGCCTGCCTGGCATATACCATAGCCTGTTCCTCTCCAGCGGTATCTCCCACTTTGTGGAACAGCCTGCCTGAAGAGGGCATCATCCTTAGACGTTTTTGGGAGGTGCCGTAAGGCTGTTTTGCTATTTGCTATGCACTTGAGTTGCAGTCATTGGGTGGGGAGGTCATGAGGTTTTATTGCTTTACGGATAGTTTCATTTTTGAATTGTAAGTTGTTTAGAGCCTCAAAAGCAGGTGGGGTGTAAATGTACTAAATGTATATTTTACCCTGCCACGACTGTTTTCAGAGTGGACCTTCCTTTCCTAGCAAAAGTGCCTACCCTATTCTCTAGGTCAGAAGAGCTCATCCTCCCTCATTTTTGCCCCAGCTGCCTAGCCAAAGAAGTGACTGCCATAAGCTAAACGTAAGAAGGCTTTGAAAAAAACTGAGCTGCTTCATCCGTGTCCTCCTTTGTGTCCTCAGAATCAGGGCATGCCCAGGTCTGTCAGTCTCAGTCAGTGTTTTATGGAAGGGCTTGCAGGGCTGGTGTTGCAGCTCCTTGGCAAATCAGAGCAAGCTCTCCTGATCCACAGATCACTCACGGAGGATGTTTGCCAGTCTCTGCTTTTTACATTCAAATATTTTAACCGAAACACATTTCCCTCTGTAAATGCTGTCTTCATTTGTGGGGGGGTCGTTAATAGCCATTCCTGTGAAACCATTTAGCAACAAGCCTGATTTCGAAATCCTTACCAGGATGTGGGGCAGCCCTTTCCTGCTGGCTCTCATGACACTAAACAAGAAAGGCAAGCTGGATTGAACCATGATGTTTCTTTCTATTTAGGGTGAGGCTGGCAGGCTGACCACACCTGGGAGAAGATCAGGCACCCACAAAAGGCAGGGATGAGGCATGGTGAGAATCACAGATGTGTGGTGCCCATAGTTATGTAGAGGAGGGTATTCCAGGCTTGTCACGTCACTGCTGGTCCCCATTCTTTCACTCCTTTCCTTGGGGTTAGCCTCTGATCAGTGCTTGAGTGGGCCTCTTGGCCAGCCTCGTTTTATGGCACAGGGGTGGGGGGGGTGGAGGGGGCCCTGCCTTTTGAGTGAGTGACGTTTCTGCCTGCTGTCCTGAAACTGAAAAGAAAAAAAGAACTTTATCATGCCCAGCTTCCCTGTCTGCAGTTATAATTTCCAAACCGGCTAGGCAAATAACAGAAACAACAACTTCTCTTAAGTTTATTTAGTATAGTTTTATTTAGTACAGTTTCTCCCTTCAAGGAGCTCTGGTGGCCTACACTGGTCTCTCTTCCTTCATTTTGCTGTCACAACAGCCCTGTGAGAGGTCAGTTAGGCTCAGTGACTTGCCCAAGGTCACCCGGGAAGCTTAATGACACAATGGGGATTTGAACCCCGGTCTCCTAGTGCCTAGTCCAACACTTTAACCAGTACCCCAAGCTGGCTGGTCTAGTGCTTGCCAGTGTGTGGTATGATCTTGGAAGTCCCCATTTCATATCTCTCCTTGTCCTTCATTATCTCGGACTAGGTCGTAAGTCAGCCATTGCCTCTTCAGCCTTCCAACTGTAAAAGGAATGTTTAAAATGTTGGCCAATTGCATGAGTTTGTAAAGACTACCAAGGCTTATTAACAGATCTTCTATCCTGCTTTCCAGGCATATCTTTAAAAGTGGCTTACAATAAAAATATAAAAGTTTAATATTATTGCAGTGGTTTTTCTTTTAGTACTAAAGAGAAATCTAGAACACTTTCCTTTACAGAATCCATCTCTACTTGTGAAGTAAAATTAAAATTGATTGAAGTCAGTTCCTGCATAACCTGTAAAGCTGCACTGCTAAACTAAAGAAGAGATGTGGAAAAGCTAAGATGGTGTTTTATTCCCCAGGTGAAATACATATGTTCAGCAATGGGCTGTCGTCGCTGGGAGGATGATGAGGTAGAACAAGAAGATATTCTTCTCCTGCATCGAACTCAGAAAACTGTTCGAGCTGTTGGGCCCCGCAGTGGCAATGAGAAGTATGTAAAAGACTGGTGTCTTTGAAATAAGATATAAAAACAGCATTCTTGGCTGTAAGCATGCTGTTTAAATTCTTTGAATATTTGTTTATCTTTGTCTAGATGAATTTAAGGCCAGAAAACTGATCACTTGGTTTAGTTCTATCATTATCTTTTTACCTACACTCCACAGTCACTAACGACTAATAAATGCAATTGTTTTGTTGTAGTATATTAACTATAACGGAGGCTGTGGCGAAAGGTGGTCTTCGGTTCAGCTCATAATGTCTCCAGTTAAGGGTCAGGTTATAGGTAATGAGAAGGCCCTCTGCATGTGACCCTGGGGACCCACTGCCAGTCTGTGCAGACAATGCTGATCTCTATGGACTGATTCAGTATAAGGCAGCTTTATGTGCATGTGTGAGGAAACATTTTAAAAGTTGAGAGGCTAGCTTGTAGGAAGCAAGGAAAGAAAACATAATAATAGGACTCTGTTGAAAATGATCAAATAGCTTATAATTTAAGGACAAGTTATTAGAACAATGCCTTTTTAACCTCATTTGCCGTCTGCTTGAAATATTGCTGTGGTAACAGGTTAGTGCGTCCATTCAGTGTTAGATCATTCATTTTCAGTGCGAGATTTACCTTCAAAAGCTGTCGCTTCAGCTTTTTCTGTATACTTTTTTGAAGGGAAATGTTGGATGCTGAATGTTGTCTTTGTGTCAGTGATCTGCTGATTACATTAATACCCAGCCTTTCTGTTAATATGCTCAAGATGGTTAACTAATCAAAATTTTACAAAGTACCCTTACCTCAGCACCATAGAAAACTGCGAACTGGCTCTTCTTTCTGATAGCAGAAGTTGATTACTTGAATTGCCACACAAGGGGCAGCAGATAAAGACATTCTTTCATCTCCCCAATCCCACCCCCGGCCTCTTCTTACCCTTGGTGGCAGTGATGCCAGGAGTCATCTGTGGCTTCTGCCTCTGAGACTGGCAGCTGGTCTCACACGCAGGCTTGCACTCTAGAAGTACTTCAGACAAAGTTTTCAGTTACATGTTAGCTTCTCTGGAAGGTTGAAAACCTGGGTGGTGTTCAAAATCTTTTATACTGAATTTGTATTTTCCTTTTTTGATTGTTAAAGGTGGAATTTTAGTGTTGGTCATTTTGAACTGCGCTATATTCCAGACATTGAAACTAGAGCGGGATTTATTGAAGGCAATTTGAAATCAAGTCTGAACAAAGAAGATTCTAAAATAATTTCAGATGTGGAAGAGCAGGAGGCTGCAACAAAGGATACAGTGATAAAGGTCTCTGTGGCTGACTGGAAGGTTATGGCATTCAGTAAGCAAGGAGGACATCTGGAATGGGAATATCAGGTACTGAGGGTGATACTATGTTGATACTTTTGAACAGGGGTCCCCAGCCTAGTGTCTTGGGTGCCCTGGGGCCTTGGGTGCCATGTCTCCTGGCCTCCTGCGTCCTTGTTCCCCAAAGGAGCCAAGCTGATCCTGACTTGCTGCCATCTTGTTGAAATAGGAGGTACTTTAGAAGAACCCAAGGACCCTTTGTGTCTACAGGGACAGGGGAAAACAACCTCCGTTGAAGGAGAGTGGTTACTATTGCAACCTTCCAGCATTTTGTGATTGGCCTTAGCATCCCATGGCAGCCATTTTGTGGTGGTACCTACCCACTCCCCATTCTCAAAAATTCCAGAAGTGCCCACAGTCTCAACAAGATTGGGAATCCTGTTTTAGAAGTAATACAGCTTTGCAAAAACAACTTGCCCATTTTTAATTTTTTTAAAGTTGTATCTGTCATATTTTGAATTCTATTATTGAGTTGATGGGCAATCTATGATGAAAATAAGTCTTGATTCTAAAGAAATCCTTTGATGAATGCATTTTAATAGGTTGGATGAGGGGTAATAAACTGAAGGTCAAGCAAACTGAATTTTACTGATTTGTACGGAACAGCAGGATCTCGGTCCCTGGATAGTTTTTCCTGCCTAAAGATAAAGGTGCGGATCTCTTCCATGGTATCTGTCCGGAAAACTCTAGGTTTGATTGCATCCAGATTGGACTCCTTCTATACTCTTTGTGGGGCAGCCTGTGAAAACTGGGAGCTTCAGCTGGTCCAAAATGTGAATAGTGTAAGTGCCCATATCTTGTCAATTTTAAAAGCTCTGTATTGGCTGCTGGTTTGCTTCTGGCCACCTTTTAAGGTGCTAGGGTTGACCTTAATAACAGCTGGGAGCTCCTTCCACCATAGGGACTTGCCCTCCAGATGAGATCATCGTCCAATACTGCTTTGCAACTCAAGTTAGATGGGAGTGCATCAGACACAGAGGCTTTTCAGCTACACTTTGGAAGCTCCTCCCTGTGGTTTCTCCCTGCCAACAGAAGGTTTGTCTTATTCAGCAGCAGGCAAAATGGTTCCATTGTCTTCAGCCAGAAATTTTATGGTGGTGGGGCCTGGTTATGTCACATTAAAACGTTCTATTAATAGTGGCCCTTCCACATGCCACTGGTGTAAATGTAACACATGATATCTGTGTGTAGTCACAATCATATGCCTTTGAAGACATGGGTTACTTATGCCACTGAAAGAATTAAAACAACATGGGAGTTCACATATTGCATATAAAATGCCCTCCTCTGCATAGCCCAGGTTAGCCCAACCTGGTCAGATCTTGGAAGCTAAGCAGCATCAGTCCTACTTGGTTCTTGGATGGCAGACCACCGCGGTGGTAGGCGGTGGTAGACTACCTCTGGCTGTCTCTTGCCTTGGAAACCCTCCAGGGTCGCCATAAGTCAGCTGCAATTGGATCGGGGGGAAATGTAAAATGCATTTTCTAAAAAAAAAAAGTGCTTATCGTTGCAAATAGATTTCAATCCAATTATAAAGTCTTGACCAGGTTTCTTTGAAGATTTCTTCTTTTTTATCTTGTAATAACAAAGTCAGTTTGTCCATTTCTGCCATTTCCATTAATGTATAGATTATTTCTTCTTTTGATGGAGTTTCTTCCCATTTCCAATATTTTGCATACAAAATTCTAGCAGTTGTAATAACATGTAGAATCATAAACCTATCTGATCTTTTAAAACCTTCATTGATTTGCAGTATTCTTCTTTCCCTTCCTAAGCCACAACCTTCGACAGGGAAAAATGATAAAAATACAACCTGCGCTCCCAATTCCTTAACATAAGAACAAAAGGCCCATCCAGTCCCAACACCCTGTGTCACACAGGGGCCAGAAATACCAGGTGCCATCAGGAGGTCCACCAGTGGGGCCAGGACACTAGAAGCCCTCCCACTGTTCCCCCCCCCCAAGCACCAAGAAGACAGAGCATCACTTGCCCCAGAGTCCCTATCTATACCTTATGGCGAATAGCCACTGATGGACCTCTGCTCCATATGCTTATCTAATTCCCTCTTGAAGCCGTCCATGCTTGTAGCCACCACCACCTCCTGTGGCAGTGAATTCCATGTGTTAATCACTCTTTGGGTGAAGAGAGCCACATAGTCTCTCTTAATACATTCTGGGCAGTATCATTTGTTTCCATGTGGATGAGCAAGAAGGGATAATAATCCATGGGCTTGATGAGTCTTCCTACCCTTTCCATCACATCCTGGATGCATGCACTCGGTAGACAGCATACCTCTTGAGACGACAAGTCCGGTTGGCACACTGTAGCTTCTACCCCTCTCGGTAGGCAATCCCCAATTACTAAAACACATGCCTTCTCCTGTATTGGGGAGCAGAAGCTCAAGTCCTCTCATCCACAGGGGTCTGAGAAATTTCCTTCAAGCTTTGTGGAGGTTGGGGGTGGAGTCCTTGTTCCAGTGGTTCAGAATGTCTCTTGATCTTCCTGCTCTTGAGGGTTACATTCTTCCATGTGCTCTCCTCCTGTGTCGGTACTCCTTCATTTGCTGAGATACCTTTCCCTCCTTCTCTTGTTACCCTCTCAAGAGTGCTTCATGCGTTCTGTCCATGAAATCTTCACCTTCCCTTATAAACTGGAGTGTGGGCAAGCGTGCCTCAAGTCCCTGTATCTTCTCCTCCAGCAGGGCTACCAGCTTACACTTGCTGCAGGTATCTTCTCCAATTTCAGATACTTCAAAAGCCCTTTAGGAAGCCAATCAGGTTTCCTATGATGACTGCCATTCTTCTTCCTCCTTGGACTGGATTGCGACTGCTTCTTAGGCTCTCATGTTTAAAACAATCCCACCCCTCTTGAACCCTTTGCCCTTGAAGCATTTTGCTTCATGGGGTACCACCCAGTGCTCACCTCTGATTCCTTAAATTAGCTTTTTTTAAATCCAGGATGCGTTCCTGACTTTTCACCATAATCCCCTTCCTGACAATTGTAAATCCTAAAATGACATGATCACTTGGCATAAAGACTTTTCACTACTTTAACCTCCACTACAAGATCCTCCCTATTAGTAAGAATGAGGTCTGTAATAGCCAAACTCCTTGCTTCCTCATCCATCTTCTGAAACATAAATTTGTCTGCCTTGCAAAAACTTATTATATCTTTCACTACTAAGACACCCCCCCCCAACAAATATCAAGAGTTTCCCATCATCACAGCTTTCTTCCTCTTAAAATTAATGATTGATCCTAAAAGACCTTATCTAACTCCTGTGTCTGAGTTCATTATCTGTAATAAACAGTCAGCCACAACTTCACCCTCCCTACCCTGTCCTTTTATTTTCACCCACTTTCAGCCAGCCCCCCCCCCCTTCCTCCAAACCATGAATTTCCTCAAGGGCATAAACTTCTTTAATGTACAATGCCAGTCCCTCTCTAACCAGTCCTATTCCTTTTAAAAAGAATATCCTTCAATTCTTATATTCCACTCGTGTGTCTTATCCCATCAAGTCTCAGTTATTCCCTCTTTTCTAGCTCCTGTTGTTTGTTTCCCATGCATTATGTGATAGTATAAACACAGCAAAAGTCATGGGCCATGCAACCCTGTCCCCTGTTTACCAACCCTACTGCCCCCTTCCATCTTCCACCTCACAGTATTCTGTCCTTCACAATTGTCCACATGATCTCCTTCCTCACTCATCCAACTCAATTTAAAGGCTTCTTATAGCTGAAGAAATGAGCAGTGCCTCACGAAAGCTCCTATCCTGCCACAAATTTTGTTAGCCTTTAAGGTGCAGAGGTCCATCAGTGGCTATTAGCCACAAAGTATAGATGGAACACTGTGTCTGGGGCAATGATGTTCTGTATTCTTGATACTTGGGGGAGGTGGGAGGACTTCTGGAGTTCTAGCCCTACTGGTGGACCTCCTTATGGCACCTGGGTTTTGGCCACTGTGTGACACAGAGTGTTGGACTGGATGTGCCGTTGGCTTGTTCCAACATGGCTTCTCTTATGTTTTTATGTTGTTCTTATGCTACTGGATATTTTCTCTTTTCTACTGCTAAAGGCTTCTTAATCAAGTGTGAAAGACTCCCACCAAATATACTCCTTCCAGCTGCTGTAAGAGGCAGCCCGTCACACGCCAGAAGACCATGAGTATAATCCATTGTCCAGAAAACCAAACCCTTCATGATGATACCACCTTTGCAGCCAGTTCCTCCTCCTCACCTGTTCAACACCCTGCCCAGCCACAGGAAGAAGAATTCAGAAAACAGTCTGGAGACCAGGCTCTGTGAGGAAAGGCTGAGGGACTTCTGGGGAATGTTGAGTCTGGAGAAGAGGAGGTTGAGGGGGGACATGATCGCTCCCTTTAAGTATCGGAAGGGCTGTGTCACTTAGAGGAGGGCAGGGAGCGGTTCCTGTTGGCAGCAGAGGACAGGACTCGCAGTAATGGGTTTTAATTAAAGGTTGGAAGGCACCTGCTGGATATTAGGAAAAACTTTTTTACAGTAGGAGTTGTTCAACAGTGGAATCAGCTGCCTAGGGAGGTGGTGAGCGCCCCCCCCCCTCACTGGCAGTCTTTACGCAGCGTGTGGACAGACACGTGTCAGGGATGGTCTAGGCTGATCCCGCATTGAGTAGGGGGTTGGACTAGATGGCCTGTAGGGTCCCTTCCAACTCTGTGATTTTATGATACTCTTCCCTGAGTTCTGTAACTGTTCTACCCAGGCTGTCACTGTCCTTGAAAATACATCCCAGAGTATGTTATACAGTATCATTCATCGCCATGTATATCTGCCATTAAATATGGAACACTGTCAGTTGTCCATGGAGAATTTTTCTGCTATGATCATACTATATAGTGTCTTAGTTCCTAAAAGGGGACTTTCTTATATTACACCTGCTCGCAAATCACTCCCTCCAACTTAGAAATTGCTTCCTCCTACTTGGTAGATAGGCATGTGTGGGTAATGTATAGGGAAGGAAAGCCCTGGTGTTTGCAGTCTTCTAGTCTTTTTCTGTTGTGAAAGGTTCTGGAGTTTAAACCTGCTGTGGTATTATGCCTCTTTAGTCACTTAATCCCTATTCCAGATTTGGGGGGAGGTGTGTGCAGGAATTTGAGCAGTTCATTAGTGTGTAAAAGGCATTCTGTACATGCTCAGAGACCTGCATTCCTTTAGACAGAAAAGCGATGACAAGGTGTTTTGCAATTAGTGCTTAAAGACAGATATCAGCCTGAGTGGAACTGGGCATTTATTTTTCTGCTCCGTCCTCATTGTCCCCCCTCTTCCTCAAGCAGATTTCCCATGGGAACAGAGGAGGCAATCCCAAATGTTACATCTTATACCAGTTTTCGGCCCAGTGTTCTCACCACTGCGGCCATTAAGGAGAACGGAAACAAAGAAGTAGCCAGGGGGTGGGGGTGGGGGGGGAATGATGGGCTGAGCAGAGCATATAAGAGGCTTGGCCAGATTGATTCCGCTGTAGCCATCGTGCAGCTTTTCCTTTTCCATTTCTTCTCATGTGATCTGGACAAAATCTGCTTGCAGATTTCCCCTTATAGTTCCCCATATAAAGGGCTTGAAAGTTTTGTTGTTGTCTTTAAATGAAAGCTGGGAATTTAGAGGTGGAGCATGACGTGGGGGAGAGGATTTGTTTTGATGTATATATTGTCTTTACCTTTTAATCTGATGTGTTTTGTTTTAACTTGTTAATTTTATGCTGTGTTCTTTCGATGATAAGAAGAAGAGGAGATTGGATTTATACCCCAGGGCCCTTCACTCGGAGTCTCAGAGCGGCTTACAAACTCCTTTCCCTTCCCCTCCCCACAACAGACACCCTGTGAGGTAGGTGGGGCTGAAGGAACTGCCCTTGAGAGAACAGCTCTGACAGAACTATAGTTTGCCCAAGGTCATCCAGCAGCTGCAAGTGGAGGAGTGGGGAATCAAACCTGGTTCTCTCAGATTAGAGTCCGCGCACTTAACCACTACCATGCACTATGCTCTGCCTTTCTCACTGAGACTCAGTGTAAGTCAGTGCAGTCAATTGGATGAGAGCCAGTTTGGTGTCGTGGTTAGGAGCGTGGACACTAATCTGGGAGAACTGGGTTTCATGCCGCAATCCTCCACATGGGGGTGACCTTGGGTCAGTCATAAGTTCATTCAGAACTGTTCTCTCAAGGGCAGTTCTCGCGAGAACTCTCACAGCCCCATCTACCTCACAGGGTGCCTGTTGTGGGGAAGGGAAAGGAAAGGGATTGTAAGCTGCTCTGAGATTCCTTTAGGGTAGTGAAGGGCCATGGGGTCTGAATCCAATCTCTTCTTCTCTTCTTCTTCAACTAACAAACAATGTAATAGGACTGCCTTTGAAAGCTGTCTTTCTCTAGTGGTGGGATATACATGTCTTAAATGACTGGATTTAATTCACAGTGTTAAAAAAACCCTTATATTTTCTCTGCAGTTTTGCACTCCAGTTGCTTCTGCCTGGCTGGTTAAAGATGGCAAGGTAATTCCAATTAGTCTCTTTGATGATACAAGTTACACCTTGAATAATGATATCTTAGAAGATGAAGAAGATCTTGTGGAAGCTGCCCGAGGAGCTACAGAGTCCAGTGTCTACTTAGGTACATTGATATAACTGTTTTCTTGTCCAACCTCAGTTGATTTTGTGGATTTTCTGTTTTCCAGTTGGTGTCGACAAGTCAGGTTTCAACATGGAAGTGTTTTCTGGGCAACTGTATACAACTGCATGGTAGACATAGAGATGTAAAATTTCCGGAAATTTTAAAGCTCGGAAAAAAACCCGGGTTTTTTCCAGTTTTTTTCGGGGGGAAAGGAAATTTTTGGAAAAATTGAAAAAAATGCTACATTAGCATTTCTTTTGTCTTTTCTAGATTGAAAGTCATTCTGTTACTTTAGGAACATAAAAAATGACTGTGGACATTTTTACTTGGCATGAAATTATCACAACTAGCATATTAAAAATATAGTGTACCCAAACAATTATTACAAACAGAATACCCACCCACATGCAAAAACAAAACTGAAACCTTTTTATTTTCTTCTGACAATCGCACCTCCTAAAGGAAGAAATGCATCTTGTTCTTGCATTGGAGAGTTCAGTTTGTAACCTAGGACTTGCTTGTCCTCAGTGCACAGAAATTAGATCAATCTGATACCATTATATATTTTAGAAATGATTTGGAAAATATTTGAACACCTTGTCTTAAAATATTTTATTTATCATGTTAAAATAAAACATTCCATAATCAATTTCTTTTCTTTTCTTTTTCCAATTTTTCCAATTTTTCGGAAAAAAACAAAAAAGCTTCAGGGAAAAAAACGGTTTTTTCCCGAATTTTTCCGGTTTTTTTCCGGGCCTTCACATCTCTAGGTAGACATATAAACATGACCTTATGCTTGAGGTGCTGATGGGGTCTGGCTCTCATCCACATCATACCATGTAATCCATTTTCTGCAGTTTCATCTGCACCAAGTCCTTTGGATAGGGAGAAACACTTTCAGGGTCTGCAGCAGACATCCTTAACAGTATTCCCCAGAGAAGTGAAGATGAAGAGATGCGTTGATAGGACTGGACTGACCGGCACGAGTCACCTTCTACAGGCCCAGCAAGGATGACAAAGCCCTCTGGTGGTTTTACTCTTTCTTCATTCTTTTGATTGGATCTCTCTCACATCTTATCCTGTTCTCCTTCCCTAGAACTCAGGGCCCAGCAGTGTAATGTAACACTTCTGTGTCCTCCTGGGAAATGGGGCCTTCTGGTCTCCTTTCACCCCAGCCTTACTACTGTTTATAGTGAGCTCTGGTTAATTTTATTTAAGAAGTTCATTTACTTAGTGTAAGGCGGTCTCTAGGGGTGTGCATCAAAAACAATTGGTTTTTTTTTTTGATTCAGGTATATTGGACCTGAAAAATATTGGTATTCCCAATTTTTCAGCATCTCAGTACCAATATGGTATTAGGGTCCGGGTTTTATTCAGGAATATTAATTTTTTCAGCTCCATTTGTAGCCTATAGGGAAGTTGTCTGGGGGGCAGTTTTTTAAGCTGAAGGTACCAAATTTGCAGCAGAGTTGCTGGTGCCTGTCCTCAGAAGAGAGGCTCCCCAAGTTTCAAAAAGTTTGGATTGGGGGTCCGTTCTTTGGGCCCCCAGAGAAGATGACCCTATCCACCCACTGAGGTGCCCAGAAGGACCAAGGGCAGACACTAAGAGACGTCTGTATCGTCACTTTCCCAAGGAAGGGAGAGGGAGGAAGGGGCTTTGTTTCCACCCTGGGCCTCCTCTGTCAGCAGTCAGCATGCGATCACTCCATCAGAGGGAGGAGCCTTCGGTGCTGAAGCTGCCCTTCATCACTGGTTCTCATTTTCCCCCACCCATCCCTGCAAAGAAAAATGCTACAATACAGACGTGCAGATCAGCTTCATTGTTCATGGTGTTCCTGTGGGTTCTACTCATTTCTGTTTGATGACAGGCCTCTATTCTCTGTCCCTTTCATCTCCATCAAGATGAGGGACCGTTTTGAGCTGCTGTATTCTTTTCAACATGCACTTTTGGTTTGGGTTGGCTGATGACTGAGTGAGAGGAGCATGAGCACAGCCTCCAGCACCACCACCACCACCCCCGGTGCCACGTAGGCCCACTGGGGCTCCGTTGAGGTGTTTTGGTGCAGGTAGATTCAGAACGGCATCAGGGATTGGCGGGCTCCTGTCAGTCAGACTGGGGTAGCTGCCCTGCTGCTTCTTTCTGGTGACATTTTAATGTTGAGAAGAGTGTTTCTCCCTGACTTCACAATGCAGACCGAGAGAGGAGACAGGCACAAGCTTGTCCGCTCTTCAGAACTGTGGGAAGCTGACCTTCGGGAAAACCAACTGCTCAGCTGTCCAGGGGAGCAGATGTGAGCGATGCTGGCTGGCAGTGTTCCCGCATGGGGGAAACATGTTCACTCAGCAGCACACTCTGCAGGGGGCACGAGAGAGGAGCCTCTGGGCTACGGTTGCTAGGCTGGCCGGAAGAATTACTCATCGAGAACGTCGTCATCCTAGAGAGGGCACTAGCCCAAGATAACCCACCAACCCTAGCAGGGTGGATCCAGGTGGCGTGCGAGGCTGTGAACCGCTATAATTTGGTGAAGCTATATCACCAGAAGACTCCCACTTGAGAAGTCGCTGCACAGCATGGAGCAATAAGGCAGAAGCCGTGGGTTCCAGGGGGAGGTGACCAGGAACACTGACTCAAGAAGGGGCTCTGCCTCAGTTGCGGGAAGTCGGGGCACTTCGCAGCGGAGTGTGCCTGGAGTCGTAGTGAGGAGGCGAGAGAGAGAGAGAGAGAGAGAGAAAAGAAAAGGGATGAGGCAAGAAAGGGAAGATGCTTGAATCACCCCCTCCTCCAGCTTGAGGGGGGCAGTATGTCAGAATCGGGCTCTCCTGATTGTCATGTTGACTAATGTTTTCTTTTGTTTCTGTCTGCTTTCATTTTTCAACCATTTGGTCTCAGCCTTTGCCCAGCCCTCTCTGCCATAAAGATTCCAAGGGATGGGGGGGGGGAGTAGGTGTGAATGCCATATAACTGTATGTGTGTATACGGGTGTCAGGTTAGCTTTGCTGGTAAGGACTTTCCCATGAGAAGGAGCCCCAAGAGAATCTCATCCTTGAAGAAACATCTGTTACTAGATAATAATCTTTGTAGTGCAGGGTTAGGCAGGGGGATTAAAAGAGGGTGGGGAAGTGAATACCCACTGCATGACCATTGCATTATGGGACATTGATCTATTATCTATACAATGCCTGACCCTTGATCTATTCCTTAGTCTGAACAAGAGTTCTCTCCTGTGCACATCTAAATCTCTGTTTCTAATAAAGCTTTCATGAAAAGACTATTAGGCTGAGAGTGGATTGACTCAAGGGTCTGACTTGGAGCATGTGCAGAGGAGAGCGGCGTGGAGGATCGGGGGCCTGGAGACCAAGCCCTATGATGAAAGGCTGAGGGTCTTGGGAATGTTTAGTCAGGAGAAGAGGAGGTGGGGGGGGGACATGATTGCTCTCTTGAAATGTTTGAAGGGCAGGGAGCTGTTCCTGTAGGCAGCAGAGGAGAGGACTTGCAATCATGGGTTTAAATTAAGGGCAGGAAGGTACTGGCTGGATATTAGGGAAAACTTTTTTACAGTAAGAGTTGTGCAACTGCCTAGGGATTTCCCCCTCCCTGGCAGTCTTTAAGCAGCAGCTGGACAAACACTTGTCAGGGATGCTCTAGAGTCTAGGCTGATCCTGCACTGAGCAGGGAGTTAGACTAGATTGCCTGTATGGCCCCTTCCAACTCTGTAATTCTATGATTCTGTGTATACTGAGAATTTTGTTTTCTAATGTTAAATATTTGTTTAAAATATGTAGAGAGAGAAGATTTTATTGTATTTAGCCATAGGCCATTACAAACCAGACAGAGAAGAACACATAAAAATTATATAAAATAAGATACAGTCCATAAATCCATAAAACCGAGGTTATGAACAGTTAATTAATTCACAACATACCCACTAAAATCAGTATTAGCTAGGAGCAGCGTTGGCCCGTACTTTTATTGCAGCCAAGGCAAATAAAGCCATTCTATTGGATACATCGGCATTGGCATCGGCTAGCAAAAATATAATCTTCTCTGGGACTGAATAAAAACTTAAAACTGATAAGATACCAGATAAATTTTTTTACCTAGGCTGGGAGTACAATGAGCAATCAAAAATGTAATGGGAGAGATCCTCAATAGCAGAAGAGCCACAAATACATAAACGCTGTGCCTTGGGTGTTCTACTATAGCGGCCGACCAATACAGCCGTAGGCATTGATTCAAAGCGCAAAGATGTAAAAGCTGCTCTAAGATTATGATTATATTAACCAGATAAGGTGATCTAAAATGATCATTCTTAAATGATTTAAACCAGGTAGCAGACTGTGTTTTTAAAATTAAGTGTCTATCTAGCAGAGCATCATGCTTAAATACCCATTCTCTGAGATCTGAGTTATTTGTTGAGGAGCTAAGGAGGTCGTCAGGAATGGAATATCTTAGTAGTAGGTTATTAAGGAAACAAGAACGATCTAAGTCTTTAGATAGCATTGAATTAAAGGCCAGTTGGCTGAACGAATCAGTGCTAGCAGCTCTGATTTTCTTCCAAGATTTTAGAATCGCAAGATACACCCGCGCGCTTAGAGAAGGCAGACCAGTTTCTGCTCTCATCAGGGCAACTGGTGTTCCCTTAGGAAGAGCCAAGATGCGCCTTAAAAACTGATTTTGGATTGTTTCAATACTAGTGAGTATATCCTCTTTCCATCCCCAAACCTCGGCACCATACAAGAGGTGGGGAATGACCTTACTTTTAAATAATTTTATAACAGGATCAATACGAAAACCTCCCTTGGTATAATAGAACTTCAAAATGGATCCCACAATCCTCGTCACAGATGCTTTTACTATGGCTATATGAGCGTTCCAGTTCAGATTCTCTCTAAATGTAATCCCTAAATACTTAAAGGTACTACACTGATTTATTGAATTGCCAAGAATGCTCCAGGAGGAAATTTGAGCTCTTTTTCTAAAGACCATCACTTTGGTTTTATCAAAGTTAATGTTAAGGGTCTCTTCCTTACAGTACATTCCTAATTGCTGCAATAATCTTCTCATCCCGATTTTTGTAAGAGATATTAGGGCCATATCATCCGCATAAAGTAAAATTGAAATTTTATGCTTCCCAAGGGTAGGTGGGAAGAATAAAATATGTAAATTTGTGTGTGTTTAATACATGCATGACTCAGGTTCCAAACGCCCTGCCTACCTCACAGGGTGTCTGTTGTGGGGAGGGGAAGGGAAAGGAGTTTGTAAGCTACTCTGAGACTCCAAGTGAAGGGCAAGGTATAAATCCAATCTCCTCCTCCTCCTCCCCCTCCTTCAATTAGGTCTTTGCTTTGTTATTCAGGAATGTATAGAGGCCAGCTGTATCTTCAGTCATCTGTCAGAATTTCAGAAAAGTTTCCAACCAACCCTAAGGCTTTGGAGTCTAGAAAGGATAATGCTGTTATCCCATTGCCCATGATCAAATGGAAACCCTTGATTCGTAAGTGACTGTTCTTGTCAATAAAGTAACTTTTTCCAGCAGGAAGTTAACCGTGTGACTTTTTATGTGAAAGTGTATGGCTGCTGTTCTTTGATTAGAAAGTTATATTAGCATATTATATTTCTAAGTTTAAGTAACAGTCTAAGATGGCGTTGATTTGCCAGGTAACAGATATTGAGGTTGTGGTAGATGACTTAAAGAAAATGTAAGCTCAGTATGGAACAACGATGAAAAGGAGAAATTCTATGAAAGGGAGTATTAGGAACGAATTTGAAAACAAAATGGCCAGTATTATTAGGGCCTTGTAAGGATCTGTTGGAGCTGTGGTAGCTCAAGTGGTTAAGACGCTGAACTCTCTCTCTCTCTCTCTCTCTCTCTCTCTCTCTCTCTGTGTAATGTGTAACAAAACAAAGTTTGGGTCCAGTGGTCCCTTTAAGACCAACAAAGTTGAAGGTACAAGCTTTCTTGTACAAGCACACTTCTGCAGCTGTACTCTGAATTAACCTTTATGGGTCTTAAAGGTGCCACTCAAACTTTGTTCTGCTGCTTCAGACCAACATGGTTAACTAAAATACAGTTAAAAATTTCATTCTGAGATTCTCTCAAGGTTATTGTTACGGTTATATTTTATGTTTGTATGTTTTGTATGTTAGTTAAACTAAAAATTAAAAAAAAGATGTTGGCTCACTCACAAATTTTATGATTTGGCTCACACAGAAAATTTTTTGCACACAGAGCTTCAGAGCTTAGTTGGGAACATTGCCTGCAGCATATTAGTATTCACAAGCAGGAAACCTGCAAGGACTTATAGGGGTCACTTCTTTTTCTCCTTAAGTGGGAGAAGTCATCCAAACCAACTAGGTCATGCCTTTTCTTGCTGCAGGCAAATTTGGTATGATTCTCCTGGGTCAGAGGGAGGCTGCCCTTCCAGTTTCGATAGCCCTGCGGCTCCAGCAGGACTCTCAAGCCTAGTTCTGTTTCTGTGGATTGGGGGGTGGGGGAGGAAGACTTACTAATTCCCTCAGCGTGGAATAAGATAATGAACAGACTTCAGGGATCATGATCTAAGAAAAATAGGCTTTGGGCACAGGAGAAAGGCAGACACAAAGCATTACTGCTGTGGCCACAATGTTAAACAAGGCAGTAAGACCCAAGGTTTTGGGTCTATCCTCCGCCTCTTTGCTGCCCGCAACCCAAGCCTTATTAAGGTCATACAGATGTCTACAGTGGTTGATGTTCCCGCATTGACTCGAAAGCTTCCGGGTCCTTGAGGAGTGTTCCTGCTGGCCCCAGAGGTGAGCTTCCACCCTTCCAAGAGAGCCAAGGGCATGATTTTGCGGGTCATGAATCTAGACTAGGTGGCTCCTTCACAGGACCTTTCCCTTTATTTCTGGCTTTTCCAGTTCCTTTGAGCTACCCAGCCAGCACAGGAAGCCTCAATATGATGGTCGTACCATTTTTACCCACCTTTCTCAATCAAGCCACTGCAGACTGGATGATGCAGGCATGGAGGCCACCCTGGATGCCCCCACCTCAAGCCATGTTTCCACCCTCGAGCATGCCAGGAGCTCAGCTATCAGGGGCTACAGATTGTAACAGGGTTGGAACCAGGAATATCCTGAAGGAACCTGTCTGCCTGGGTTGTAAAAGTCATGGGGTGCGAAGGAAGAGTTTGTCCTTTTCTAGATCATGCTCCTTGGAGGAAAATTTACAACCACCTAGACCCAAATGCGCCAAAAAGCTGCGAAATAAAAGACACTCACAGCATAGGGAAGCGGCAGATGGAGACAATAGATCTTCATCTTTTACGGGGGCTCTGTAAGGCAAGTGATTAGAGCCGTTCCTAAAAGACGTTGCCAAGCAGCTGCAGGATCAGGCTCTGACACAGAGATGCACTCAACCAAAATCTCTTTGGCAGTAAGTTCCAATAAGTCATGGAAGCAGTGACAGATTTCACGTTCCTGGCATCCAAGATCACTGCAGATGGTGACTGCGGCCATGAAATTAAGATGCCTGTTCCATGGGAGGAAAGCATTGTTAAGCCTAGACAGCATAATAAAAAGTAGAGACAACAAAAGTCCGCATGGTCAAAGCAGTGGTATTCCCAGTAGTCTTGTATGGCTGCAAGAGTTGGACCATAAGGAAGGCCGAGCACCAAAGAATAGATGCTTTTGAATTATGGTGCTGGAGAAGACTCTGTTGAGGCAGCCTTTGGGAGGAGAGTCCTTCGGCAGGTGGTGGACTGAGAGCATAATACAGATCTCCTTGCAGTCCAACCCATTCTGGCCACGACACCCATGGTTTTCAGAACGGGTGAAGACGTCAGTGGGTGTCCTGTGGCGGCTACCTCTCAAGAGGGATCTCTTGGCTCAAGGTCCAGTTCTGCACCCAGACCCGGACTGGATTCAGTTAATGGCATGGAGGTTGAGCAAGCAGATTTAGAAAGATGTGGTTTCTCTAAGGAAATTGTGAATAGTACGGTTCAAGCAAGAAGACCAGCAGCTAGGCATATTAACAACTATACCTAGTCTACCTTAAAAAAAAATGAGCCCCTAGTAGAAAGATAGACCTGCTCAAACCATCCCTTAAGGATGTAGTTATGTTTCTACATGAGGGATGGAAACAAGGTTTGGGACTAGATGCCTTCAAAAGGGGCAAGTGGCAGCTCTTGCAGCAGTTCTGGGAAACAAGGGTCTGGGCGACTTACCTGCCAACAGACCAGGAGGGTCTTAAAAAGAACTATGCCGTTAGTTCCATCCATCCAACACAGATTTCCTACCTGGAGTCTGTCCAAAGTGTTGAAGGTCCTGACAAAAACACCTTTTGAGCCCATAAAATCAATTGAACTAAAATTTCTTTCATGGAAGGTTGCTTTCCTCATAGCTATGACTTCAGCCAGGCAAGTTTCAGAGGGCCTTCTCTGGGGGACACTACAGGACTCTGACCAGCTGAACTCTGTTGAGGCAGGAGAGTCCTTCAGCGGGTGGTGGACTGGGAGCAAAATACAGATTTCCCAACCAGTGTCTGGCTTGGATATTTAACCAGTCTGGATGACTTCCCCCACTGAAGGAGAATGAAACATGGGGCTTACCTGAAGGTTTCTTCTCTCCAGTGGGGCGAAATCATCTAAGCTGGCTAGGTCATGCCTTCTCTCGCTCCAGGTAGGGCTATGCACGTTTGTGTAGACTGCTGGGCTATTTGGGGGGCAGCATTGCTGTGACCCAGGAGAGTCAAACAAAATCTGCATAGCCCTGCTTGGAGCAAGAGGGGGTGTGGCCTGATCACTTTGATTCATTGATTCATTGATTGGTTTTGTCTGACTTATACCCCGCCCTCCCCGTCAGAGCAGGCTCAGGGTGGCTTACATAAAATATCAGATAAAAACAGAACATTCATAAGACATTTAAAAGTGCCGGTGTGCAGTATTACAAATAAAGTGCATCCAGTGGTACAAAGGCTGCCAGAAGAATTTCTCTCGCATTCAGACATCATGACAAGCGGTAAATAAACAGTGGCTGGATGGCACTGGGCACAGACAGAGCTTGTTTGCTGTGCTCACGTGTTCCCCTCACTCCTGGCCACCTCTTCCTTCCTTCCTCCACTCAAACTCCAGTTTGCCGAGGCATCTGAATGGAGATGACTTTGGATGACTTCACCCCACTGAAGAGAAGAAACATTCAGATAAGTTCTTTCCCTTTTCCTACCCACACTATTTCCTTTTCCTCTTCTCCTGGTGGCCCCATATTCTCGCCATTCCCTTTTTCCCTATCTCCTCTCTACCCATCAGCCAACCTCCCTTTTATCTGCCCCCCCCCATCTTCAGCCATGTTTATTTGCTACATTTATACCCCATTTTTCTCCATAGTGGTGACCCAAAGCAGCTTACATCATCCTTCCCTCTTCCATTTTGTCTTCACAATAACTAATTTGCAAGGTAGATGAGACTGAAAGGTAGTGACTGGCCCTAGGTCACCCAACAAGCTTCCGTGACCGAGTGGGGATTCAGACCTGAGTTTCCCAAATCCTAGTCCATGACTCAAACCACTACAGAACACTGCCTTTGCCAAAACTCGTGAAGTTCATTAATTGTTTTTAACTTCTCCAACATCATATATTTTGTTTTTCCTTTCTAGATTCTCCTTCCAGGACTCCTGTGTTGGTGGGATCTGATGAATTTGACAAATGTCTCAGCAATGATAAGTTTTCCCATGAAGAGTACAGTAATGGTGCCCTTTCAGTCCTGCAGTATCCCTATGGTATGAATAAGCTGCACTTTCAGGTTTTCAGCTATTACGTTATTACAACTTGGAAGGTGCTATCAGAAGCTAGGGATTTTTCACTTATATAAATGTACTTTTAGATCTTTGTAACTCTGATTCCTAGCACATAGACAAATTGTAGGGGTGGTCTTACTCAGCTTATAGGAAACCCACATCATTGATTGTCTCGGTTAGACCCACAGGTAGCCAAATAAGCTGCCATATCTTCCACCAGGAGCCATGGCCAAGATCCAAAAACACATCTGCCTAGTTCCATGCACTCATAGGGCATTCCTTGGCCATTCTCTTAACAGCAGTCCTGAGTCCCTATGCAACACACCATTAAAAGAGAAAGCTTTCAAAATTGATTTGTAATGTATAGAGATTTGCTGTCTTAAAGGGCAAGAAAGCAGTTTCTTCTGTGTGTGTCTAAAGCTGGGAACAGTTCTTTAAATGCTGCCTAGGACTTTCACTATTTAATAGTTTTAACAAGATAAACTCCTTTGGTCGTTTGTAGACAGTAATATTTATTCTTTTCTTCAAAGATAATGGTTACTATTTGCCCTACTACAAGAGGGAAAGGAACAAACGAAGCACTCAGATTACCGTCAGGTTTTCTGACAACATGAACTACAAGAACACCCGAAAAAAAGATCCAGTTCTTCTGCTGCACTGGTGGAAGGAAATTGTTAGTACCATTGTCTTGTGCATTGTGGCCACAACTTTTATTGTCTATCGACTTTTTCATCCACATGTTCACAACCGAGTAAGTATATTGCTCTAGAGAATACAGAATCTTACTTGTATCATTCCATAGTTGCTTTTTTTGTTTGTTTTTTGAGGAATATCATTATGGCTGTAATCCGGAACATTTTCTTGGGAGCAAATCGCATTGAAAAAAGTGTGTAGACCTCCCTAAGATTGCTTCCTATGTGTGTAGTGGAAGATTTTTATTAATTTTTCAGATTCCGGTATAGAATTAGTTGCTAGAACTTAAGAAATTTTGAATTAGTTTCATATACAGCAAGTTTGTGACTTACAACGGCAGAGTAATAAACAGTCATACCTGTGAATGCATCAGTGAACTTGAGAGGACATTGGGGGGGGGTGAAGAGGAGGAGGCACGGATCGTGGGGAAAGCCCTGGAAGGGCTCTACTGTGCTGGAGTGAAAGAAGGCCGTGTCATCACCCCATCCCTCCTCTAAATGTTCTTTTTCTGTTTGCTGCAAGGGAACAAAGGAAGCTGGGAAAGGGAGGGTAGAGGAGGAACATGGTGATGCCTACCTTCACCTTGTGCCAGCCCAGACACAGTGCAGAAAGTTAGGAGAACCATAGGAATGGTGGTGCCCAGATTTGCGGGATGAAGCCGGGCACCACTGTGCCCATGGTCTTCCTTGCTGGCTGCACCATGCTCTGGTTGGTATAGAGCAGGGGTGTCATGGGCTCATGGGCCGGAAGCGGCCCACCCAGGGCTTTAATCAGGCCCGTGGTTCTCTTCTCCACCCCCCCACCCCGCCTGTCTTCGTCTCAGCTGGCTGGGCCTTGTGTTCACAGTTTCTCCTCCAGCAGGAAGCTCCTCTGGGCTAAAGCACAAAAAAGCTGCAAAGAAAATGTGGAATGGATTTTCCTTTAAGGTCTCTAGGCCCATATAGACTACTCTGGGACTGGAATGACAGCCCCCAGAGTGAATTGAAGGTCCCTGGGAGTAGCAGCTGCATTCTGGGAATGGAATTTCACTCTGGGGGCTGTCATTCCAATCCCAGAATAGTATGTCTGAGCCCAGAAACCTTAATGAAAAGTCCATTCCACATTTTCTTTGCAGTTTTTTTTTTTAGCTGTAATGTATTTCAATGGAGTGGAATTTCAGTTTCCAGTGTTTGTGTGCAAGTTGAATTTATCTGCTTGCATATAAAGGGCTGATGTTTTGAGCCAGCTTGCCTCTGCTGAGTGGACCTGAGAACAGCAAACCTGGGAACCCACAGCCAAAGGGGGACATTACACTAGAGAGCCACTGCCACTCTGAGTAGACCGGGGGGAGCTTGCAATGCCCAACCATTTCATGTTTTCCTAGGCTCAGAAGCCTTTAATATTTTTAGCCTTTATTTTTAGTTCCTGCTCTGATCCTTGTGCTTTTTTTTTGTTGTTGATGTTTTATTTAAAAAATTGCATTGCCAAATCCCACTATCCACCCACCTTTCCATTTTAGGTAGACATCTTTTTTTTGGGGGGGGGGGATTAGGAAGTGTCAGTTATCAAAGACTGTTAAGTAAAATATGGCAAGAGTGTTACTGTTTTAAGCATGTTTGTATTTTAAGTTTTAAAAGCTTTTAATTGTGTTGGTCGGTGTCCTTTACAAAGTTAATATCTTCGCTACCTGGCATTACATTTTATGACACACATGGCCTGGCCTGACAAAGTCCTATTTATATCAGATCTGGCCCTTGTAACAAATGAGTTTGCCACCCCTTGTATAGAGTGAAGCTGAACATCACTGTGCTTCTCCTGACCAGCTGCATGGCTTCAAGGCTGGTGGGAAGTATCTGGGTGCCAGAGTATCTGTGCTCCTCTGGCAAGGAGGAACATTTTGGCTATGTTCCTTCTTGTCAACTGCACTGCACCTGGGCCAGTGAGCAGCTTTGTCCTATGTTAGCCTGGGCATAGTGCAACCAGCATGGAAGAGCCTGCTGGGGCCTCCTCTTCCTCCATCAGGTGAGAGTTGGGGCCCTCTTCCAGGTACATTTTCCCCTCCCAGTCTGCACCTACTGCCCCTCCCCCTTTTTAGGTGTGGTTTTCTCTTAGCTGTTTCTGAAAGAATCCAGAAACTTGAAGATTTTGGTTTCAGACATGAGGTAAAGAAGCCTGCCCCCTCTTTCCTCAAAGTCTGATCTGCGCTGTGTATCTTTAGCCTTCTCTAATGATAAAATTATACAAATCATAACCCAGGAAATTGTGGTTTCCAAGTATATTGTGATTGCCATGTCCAAATCCGGGTGAATGGAGGCACAGCTTCTTCTCTCTATGCCATGTTATGATTTCTTAAAGTTCTGTTAAATGTTAACATTTGTGAAGAATCTCTTGCTCTGTCACTCCAGGGAAGGCGAGCTTATCTAGTTGCAGAAAAGGTGTGGGGGAAGTAATACCAACAAACTCTACTTTTCACCTGAAGCAGCATACTGGCATGTCATGCATCTCTGCTTTTACTATGTACCCTTCTGTTAGAGATCTCCGAAAGCCACTTGTCTCATACTTGTGGTCTACATAGACCATATTCTTTTGAATCGGGACTAGTTATCATAGTGTAAAATATCATTGGGGGGTTTTGCCGTCACTGATCTGGAAAAGCCCTATGATGCCAGTATCCTTTAGTAAGGTGTCTGTCTTCTGTAATTCTCAATATAAGCTGGTCAGTGATAGCTAGTTGTGAATGATCTGTTCTTATCTATCAGCAGCGGAAGGAGTCTGAAACACAGTGTCAGACTGATAGCAAATATGAGGCTGTTCCTGGGCAGACCAAAAATAACAACTGGTCTGATTTCAAGAATTCAGGATATGTGTCAAGGTAAGAAGAGTTGTTGGGCTTCAACAAAATGCAATACTCTAGCTGTTGAGAGTCAGAGGATAAACACTGAGTCAGCTTTGGTTCTCATAAAATGTCATTAATGGGCAGATTTTAGACTTGGAGGGTTTTTTGTAGCATCACTGTCTCCAGAAGCAGTTCCTTGTGCCACCCAGCAGGCCATCTCCCAAACTCATAGCATCGTCAAAAGCACATCTTCTTATTAAACAAGCCGGACAGCTGTAGCCGAAAAACCTTATGTGTGCTTGAATGGGTGTTCTGATAGTGACCCTAGAATCAGAAGGTGGTGTTGATTTCCCCCATTTAGAAACAAATCATCGTATCTAGAAAGTGCCCCTTCCAATAAAGATTATTAACATGGTTCGTGCAGTCATATTATGAGAGTTTTTCTAGCAAAAATGATTTTGTACTGCATTACTTCGTGTTCCTGACCGAAAGCAGTGAGAGAGGCTGATAGGTAGTATATGGGAGAAGCCAGTTTTCATACTGCATGTCAGCACCAGTGATGTTGGGGGGAAATAGGCATGTGCCTCTGGAGGGGAAATTTAGGTTTTAGGCGGGAGATCCAAGCCTAGGACTTAGGCACAAAGTCCTGGGTTGGCACCGTCTACTCCTCATCTGACCCCATCAACAGGTGCCTCCCTCTCTCCGGACTTGCTCAGCCAGCCTTGGTAGTAGCAAGTAAAGAAGCTCTGCATTGAAAAGCTAGAGCTCCTGCCTGTGTACACATCAATTTGTGCCTCCCTCCCTAAGCCATAGGGCACAGTGGTGCACCTGACATGACCCTCATGGCTCACCCTCATGGTTGTGTCGACAAACAGGGTGAAAGGGCACCTGGCACCCTGCGTGGCCTCTGCTACTCTGCCTGCAGGAAAAAGGCACCGGGTGCAGCATCACTCCCACTGCCACCGTTGTCTCAGGCGACCATAGCACATGAGCAGCAGCAGCACGTAATGCTGGCATTTGACTCCTCCCTCAACTGCTGGGGCTTCCTAGAAATCGGCCTTTTCCTCCTCCTGCTTCTGCTGCAGGGTAGGTGCTGGCTATCCACCTGCGGGGAATGCTCAGGATGTCCATCTGTGCTTTCCCTTCTTTCCCCCTTTGTAATTTATTTATTTATTTATCAAACTTCTACCCCGCCCTCCCCGCAAGCGGGCTCAGTGAAGAATAATGAAGCTCAGTGAAGAATAATGGTAGAAACTCCTACATTGATGCCCTGTGAAGGTGCAAAGCTCCCTCAGTAGAAATTCACAGATTATCACTCAAGGAACAACAGTCACACAGAGGCAACTTAACTTGCTTAAAAGAAAAAAAGCTAGTGGAACTTTTTGAAAGAAAAGATACAATCCTACGGAGTTGGGGGTAACAAAGTGAGATTTTTTAAAGGAGGGTGAAGAAAGGAGTTTAGTTTGAAAGTAATATAAGATGGTGCTTAATCATGGCAGAGGACGCCAGGAGTGGCTGCAGGCCCTGCTGCTTGGTGCCTGGCTGCCACCCTAGCGAACCCTAGGAGAGGCTGTGGGCCCCGCGGCACAGGCAGAGGAACCCCCTGAGAGCCACTCCCTGCCTGGCTGTCGCGGTGGAGTGCTCAGGGAGGGGCCTCTCTGGGTCAGGCTGCACAGTGGGGGGGAGGTTTCTCTGGAAGAGCCTCTGGGGCCAGCTGCAGTGGTGGAGGATGCCAGGAGCTGCTCTGGGCTTGGAGCGGCTCCTAGGTACCATTGCTGTTGCAATGGGGGGGGGGGATGTGCCTCCCATGTGTCTCGCAGGCCTCTTCGCACGTGTTGGTACAATTCAGTGACTACTGTATGCACCAGAAAACTTTGTTAACCGCCACCCATTCGAACAGGCGCTATGTAATGATTTGATCCTTGGGAAGAAACTAACAGCAAGAATGGAAAATTATACACCCAGCCATACAAACATACAAAATTCGAACTTTGTTCTACAATAAAAACAGACCACTGACAGCTTAAAGCAACAGTTTCCAGGCTAGTTTCATAATCGTTTGTTTTCTTAGCTTATAGAACCCTTTTAAAATAAGTAATTTTTAAAAATTAAAGTAATTTCTCTACATGACTTAACCATATGATGTATTAGGTGTCATGTATTAGGAAAAGCAATAGATCTGGCAACTAGTTCAGCACAAAGTTTAAAAGCGTATTAGGTCTGAGATACGTAATCATACATACATAATCATGCATGCATCTGTTTTACTTTGCATTTTGGGATGCTTACTGAAAACAGAATGACATGTGCACATGAACTCGAGCCATGCAATACAAAGCAGTACTGTAGAGCTCGACTGTTGCTTTAATATTTAATATCTACAGGAACACTAGGCATAACATGTCCCCTCCAAAACAAACAAAAACAGAATAATCTTGCTGATCAGTCACTTTTGTGAACAGAACTTCTGCCGTACAACAAAGTATTAGCTCTCATAAGAACATAAGAGAAGCCAAAGTTGGATCAGGCCAATAAGAACATAAGAGAAGCCAAAGTTGGATCAGGCCAATGGCCCATCCAGTCCAACACTCTCTCACACAGTGGCCAAAAATACCAGGTGCCATCAGGAGGTCCACCAGTGGGGCCAGGACACTAGAAGCTCTCCCACTGATGGACCTCTGCTCCATATGTTTATCTAATTCCCTCTTGAAGCCATCCATGTTTGTAGCCACCACCACCTTCTGTGGCAGTGAATTCCATTTGTTAATCATTCTTTGGGTGAAGAAGGACTTCCTTTTATCTGTTCTAACCCGACTGATCAGCAATTTCGTTTATGAGTTCTTGTATTGTGAGAAAGGGAGAAAAGTACTTCTTTCTCTACCTGCTCTATCCCATGCATTATATATATTTGTTGTTCCATTTAATTGAATGAATTAAATATATATATATATATAGTTTTAATAATAGATAATAGTATCCCATGATATTATAGATAAGATAGGCCTGTCCCATTCATTCAATTAAATGGAACAACACTGAGCTGGAAAAGATTTATTTAGGAAAAAAATGTAAGGTGTTTCTCCAGTAACCTGCCTCAGGGCATCAGAGGGACTGCAGCATCGAGTTTCAAGGCAGGTAAATTTCTGGCAAACATTAGGTGTATCCATGCTATGCAGAATCTTCTTGGGATTTCCCTCTTTTAACAGGAGGTATGTACAATGTAATAAAGAGCATCATTTAAAACTGAGGTTTGTGTTTCCTTTCATTAAAGCTCAAACTTCAATATTTTTTCCATCAAGGCTAGTTGCATCTAGTTTTAACTCGCACTGCCACATAAACTAGTTTTCAATGGCAAGATGCCAGGCAGAGGGGGCAGTTGTGTGTCTCAAACTAATGTAGACAAAAATGCTACTTAGACAGAAATAAGTCCAGCCACCATCTTCCCTCTCTCCAATGAGCCTTGTTGCATTTAAGACTGAAAGTCACTAGGAGATGTACACTGCATATTCGCATCTAGGCTATATTGTGTTTCATCCAAGATGATCTTTCAACCTCTGCTTAGGATGCAGACTGCAAGAACAAAAACAGCCCTAAGGGAGAAGGGGCCAGCCCTTTCTAGAATGGCCTTAAATTCATGTTTCAGTATGATGCTGTTGGGGGTTCTGCATTGCAAAACGTCTGCCTCTCGTTTAATAACCGAAGCCAAAGGATGCAGTGCCCTGTCCTTCGTGATGGGAGACTCATGTAGCAAGAGCTGAAAGCCATGAAGAATTCATGAAGTTGAAACGCTTAGTAGGCCCTGAAAGAACTAGTTAGCTTGATAGGAAGCATTCCGTGCACTCTGTCCTTGAAATACTTCACCTAATACTAAAAACCTGCCATTTCATTTCATTGGGTGCTGCTGCCCCAAGGCTCCCCTCCCCCGATCTCCCTGACCCAACCTCCATTCTCACCCAACTCTCTTCCCCTCGACCTCCCCCTTACTTCCATCTTCGCCACAAGTCAACAGGAGGCCACAGAGGAGCACCAGGCCACACTGCCACCATCAGCTAGTGGCAAGGATGGAGGTCAGGGCCAAGGCTCCAGCCTCCCCTGGCTCCCCTCTCCTGATAGCGAAGTAGGCCCAGGGCACTCTGCAAACCACCCCAGGAACCCACCCACTTGCAACCCTGGCTCCGCTATCCCCCCCCCCGACCTCCATATTTCCCTACGAGGCCAGCAAGATGGTGCAGGCCAGGTGGCGAATGAGAGTGGGCCTGGGCCACGGCTGACTCAGGCTTGGCCAGCAGTCGCTTGTTGCGGCGGTGGCTCCTCAGCAGAGGTGGGTCCCAGCTCTCAGCTCACTCGCTGCTTGTGCCACCTGGCAAGCAGGCTCTACAGCTTCCTTGTCCCACCGGAAGGAGGACTGCTGGGAGGGCAGGGCCGCCCAGTCCTCGGACCTGTTTCCCTGCCCTGAGATAGAAATCACTGTGCTGAGGGCTGGATATCAGTGCAATAGCAGAGGCAGCCCTGGTTGGATTCCCTGTTTGTAATATCTTTTATAGATCTGTGGTGCGCTTGCATTTTCAGGACTGTAGTATTAGTCTCTGTATCTCAAAAAGGATATTAGGAAAGGGTTGCTGCAATAACAGTTTCAGAGAAATCTTCCACGTAAGGAAAGTCCAAGGAGTTTGGGGCTTCTTAGCTTAGAGAAGTGATGACTAAGAGGAACATTCATAAAATTGTTTGTGGGGTAGAGAATACATATAGAGAACTCTTTCTCCCGTAGTGATTGAACTTGTGGGCAGCACCTAGTGAAGTGAATGGGCAGTGTATTTAGGACAGAGGTACTTCTATACTCAACTAATAATTCACTTGTGAAATCCACTCTCGTAGGACTAGCCATTAATTTTGTTGGCTTTAAAACGGGATTCAGCACATTCGTAGAGAATAGATCCATCGGTGGTTCTGAACTAAATGAAGCCTCTCTGTTCAGAGAAAATAACACCTTGAATATGAGTGCTTGGGGACAATAACACCACTGTAGGCTTTCTAGATGCATCTGGGTAGCTAGTATGAGCAGAATGCTAGACCAAATAGACTGTTGTTCTGTTCTGGTGTCTGTACTCTTATTTTAAGAGAACTGGGCTACATGCGGTACTACAACTTGCCTTTTGTAGTACTTTAGTTGCTAACCGTTGGTCATGTTTTGATTCTCTCTGCAGGTATTTAACAGATTTTGAGCCAATCCAGTGTCTAGGTTGTGGAGGATTTGGGGTAGTTTTTGAAGCTAGAAACAAAGTAGATGATTGCAACTATGCTATCAAAAGAATACGTCTACCCAATAGGTATGTAAAGATTTTCTCTAAATTTGAACAACGATAAACAAATTTGGATAAACATATGGAGCAGAGGTCCATCAGTGGCTATTAGCCACAAGGTATAGATGGGTACTCTCGGTCTGGGGCAAGTGATGCTCTGTATTCTTGGTGCTTGGGGGGGGGGGGCAACAGTGGGAGGGCTTCCAGTGTCCTGGCCCCACTGGTGGACCTCCTGATGGCACCTGGTATTTTTGGCCACTGTGTGGCCCAGAGTGTTGGACTGGATGGGCCATTGGCCTGACCCAACATTGGCTTCTCTTATGTTCTTAAGGGACTTCAGTGTTTTTGGACAAAATCTAGTTAACACATGTAATGAAATGTTGCTGTGGTGTACTGTGTGCAATTGTGTTTATAAGTTGCTTTAGATATAATCGCAACATGGAAAGTAACAACGAGACAATAAGTGTGAATTATATAGAATAAATAATTTTTGCTTGAGGATAGAACATTTTGAAACATTTGAGGTACTCTCCTACCTGTTGTCCCTGGAGGTGGGAAGGAGGCTGATCTTCCTGTCTCTGGGAGGGAGGGAAGGAGGCCCTGCCACCCGCGGGGGAACAAAGGCTGCTGGGGGGGAGAATCAGCCTCACCAGCCCCTTGGAGTCCCTTTGTGAAAGTGAACAAGTGTGTAGGCAACGGTCACCTGGTAGGCATCATAGACACTTCCAAAATGCTCTCGACTAAAGACTGGGGGGGGGGGCTCAACCCAAGAGACATCTGCGGACCAAGAGGGTCAAGCGAACACTATATAAGCTCAACCCAAGATATATCTGCGAACCAAGAAGGTCGAGCTAACACTATATAATATTAAAAATACAAATTTTATCAAGGTGTACACATGTTAAAACATACTGTGATTAAAAGAAAGAGTCTAAATTTCAGACTTTTAAAAGTTTTTCTAATACAAACACACTTGACTGGTAAACACTTTTAAAGTTAGGACCAAACGCGTTTCGGCCCCTTCGGGCCTTCCTCAGTGATCACTATTCTTTATATTACACTGTGTGTGTGTATATATATATATCCAGATGTTGTTTCCTGAAATTATAGAAAGGAAAAAAAGAGGGGGGGGGGAGCCTGATTATTACATACCAAATGTATAAGAAATAAAACAACAACAACAACAACAATAATAATAATAATAATAATAATAATGATTTTTTTTTGCTGAAGTTACCTTATATGTTTTTAGTTATGCTACTAGCTCGTATGTTGGGCCATAAATATAGCCATGCCAATTCTTCAAATTATTCTGAATACATATAAAAATAAAAATACAATTAATTAAATTTTACAAGTAGTCTAATTTTAGAATAATTTTAGCCTGAAATATAATTAAATTGGCTAACAGAACTACAGAATGACAGGTATAGATGTTTTCAAAGACAGCAAGTCCAGATGACACAAATTATTCAGGATGGTGAAAACCAAAAGGCTCCAAGAGGATCTTCATAAACTGGACGAGTGAGTGAGTGGGCAACAATGTGGCAGACGAAGTCCAGTCCTGGTAAGGTGATGCACATGGGGACCAAAAAAAAAAAAAAGAATCCCAGCTTCAAGTGCAGGCTACTGAAACCTGAACTTGCGAGTGGCTCAATGAAAGTATCTACCCAGTGTGCTGCAGCACTGAAGAAGGCAAAATCTGGTGTACAAAATGTACTGTAGCCACTGATCCCATTAAATATTTGGGAATAAATGTGACTGGGCAAATGGTGATCTCTTCAAAAATAACTACCAGAAGACTTGGAAATTGATACAAGCAGATTTGTCCAGATGGCAAAAAATTAGAAATTTCCTGGCTGGGAAGAATTTCTACAATTAAAATAAATGTAGTGCCAAAACTAAACTTTTTTATCTTCGACGTGGTCTCTGTGCTTCATACCCATAGGATCTAGTGCGCAGGCGCTGGATCGATCGGTGCTGTAGCAAGCTCTATTAACGGATTTTCTCACCCAGTCCCTCTGGGCATGTGCAGGAACCCCACCGCGCATGCCCAGAGGGGTGGGAGCAGACATCCCGCCAGTTCCTTTCTTACCGCCGCGTTGGAAAGACCTCTTTCTTCGTTGGTCTGATTGGTTCGCTGTATGGCTTTCGGCTCACAGTTCTTAGGAATCATTTTCATACTTTATTTTTCCTCTTTCGTTGTTTGTTCTCTTCAGAATTTTTTTTTTTAAAAGGACTTTGATTTCTACCGAGGGGAATTTACCTCAGGCCTCCAGGCCAACCCCCCCCCCCCCAAACCGTTCCCTCCACTTCACTTCTTTATGGAGAAGTGGGGATTTTTCAATAGATGTAAATGTTGTGGTAGCAAACTTGCTCCTCCCAACCGTCATACCCTCTGCATTTTTTGCCTTGGAGAGTCTCACTAGCCAGAGTCCTGTCATCACTGTGTTCGTTTCTCTAACCAAACAAGGAAGAACCGCGCTGTGCGCCTTAAAGTACTGCTGCTTGAATCGGCCCTTGCTCCTGCCTCAGCGATGGAGGAGAGACCGTCTACATCGACAGCTCTGGCATCGAGACCTGCCTCCGATGTCTACCGCCTGACACTGAAGGCACAATCGTCCGCTTCCACACCAGTCAAAAAGAAGGCTAAGTCAAGTACAGAGCATAAGCCCGCGAAGAAGGGCACTTCCAAGTCCCTCAAGGCGGCGAAGAAGGGGAAGGAAGTGGTCCCTGCACTAGGTACTGCCCCTATAGTGCCTCCCGCTCCAACAGCAGTATAGATATCGGAGGCCACCGATACCGACCATCCATGTATTGGACTCCCCTGTCCACCAGATGGAGCATCCTTACTCCGACATCAAAACTCCTAAGTCATCAGATAGATGCAGAGCAGTCTCCATCATCAACATCGACGGTATCGGAAGCTCCCGACATCGATCCACGTGCCTCATCTGACACGCAGCGTCACCCTCCACGTCTGCACACTCAATCTGTCGATATCGACAACCGAGATTACAGGGACAATTCCCATAGACAGGCTACTGCTTTGTCTCCCAGACGTCCATGGTCCAGAAGTCGCTCCTGTGGAGTCTTCCTGCCCCCCCCCCAATGTCGTGGGATCAACAACAGTTGAGGTACATCTACGGGGCTTATCCACCATCCATACCGTGGTTGACTCCCGCCGGCTATTCTGATTGGGATCGCTATTAGACCCGTTCTGTTCATAAGTCGAGACCTTCAGCATCTCTGTCGTGTCCTCCTGTAGTTGATCCGTCCCACCATACCATGTAACCAAGTCGTCCTCTCAATCCTCCGGTCACTCCGAACCCTGTCGTTCCTGTTGTCCAAACGAAACCCGTATCTTGTCAACAGGACACTTCGGTCCACACACCTCAACAAGACTCCTCAGACTTTATAGAAGAGGACTCAGATACGGAAGCTTCTGAGGCTCATACCTCTCCTGACCATAAATCTCCCAATCAGGATGTCGCGGAGGACTTACCAGTATCTTCATCTAACAACCCCATGTAGAGAGCATTACAGTAGTCTAATCTCGAGGTGGCCATTGTGTGGATCATTGTTGCCAAGTCATTGCGTTTGAGGAAGGGAACCAACTGCCTGATCAGCTGAAGGTGGTAAAAGGCTAACTTGGCAGTGGCTGCTACCTGGGCCCCCATAGTTAAAGAGGCATCCAGGAGTGCTCCCAGACTCCTAACTTCCAGCGCTGGCACCAACTGCACCCCATTGAAGGTTGAGAGTGGAATCCCTACCCTTGGGCCACCCTGGCTCAGGCATAGGACCTCCGTCTTTGTCGGATTCAGTTTCAGTCGAGTCAGTCTAAGCCAACCAGCCATGGCTTGTAATGCCTGGTCCACATATTCCGGTGTACAGTCAGACTGGCTGCCCAACAGCACCTCAGCCTCTGGGCAAGGGGGCGCATATAGATGTTGAACAACATCGGGGAAAGTACTGCCCCTTGAGGCACACCACAGGTCAGTGGATGCCTTCGGGACAGCTGTTCCCCTAGTACCACCCTTTGTCCCCGACCCTGAAGATAGGATGTGAGTCATTGCAAGGCAAGCCTCTGAACTCCAGAGTCGGCAAGGTGATGGATCAGTAGCTGATGGTCAACCATGTTGAATGCTGCCAACAGGTTCAACAACAGCACTGCTGATCCACCTCGATCCGGGTGCCTCCTGAGGTAATCCGTGAGGGTGACCAGTGCTGTTTCCATCCCGTGTCCCGGGCAAAAACCAGACTGGAAGGAGTCTAGAGTGGAAGTGTCATCCAAAAAGTTCATGACCCAATGACCCCTAACAACAACTGCCTTTTAGCTTTCACAATGAAAATTTGGGACTACAGAAAAAAATACCTTGCCCATGACATACCACCGCTCATGACCTACACAAATCAAACCTGGTTCCCACCAGACATGGAAACCGGTGCTTTCAGAGAATGGACCTCAGCAGGACTCTTGCACCCTCTGAACTTTGTCAAACAGGGTAAGATACAGGATAAAACCTACATTGAAGGGCAAATAGTCAAACATATCCCATGGCTCCGTTATTAACTGAAAAGACTAACACGGATTCCCCACTCCTCCACATACAGCCACTGATGTGGCCTTGGGTCAGTCATGGCTCTCTCAGAGCTGTTCTCTCAGGAGCAGTTCTCTAAAGAGCTCTCACAGCAGCACCTACCTCACAGGCAATGTTCCCTCTAAGCTGTGGAGTCTTGTGGGCAAAAATTCTACTTGGTGAGCGACTGGCATTAAAGTTGTGAGCGAGCGATTTGGTGGCTGCTGCATAAATGAGCTTGCTCTGGAGCCACCCTTCCTGTGCTAGGACAAAAAGGTGTGAGCCGGAGGCTAAAAAACTGTGAGCTGGCTCACACTAACTCAGCTTAGAGGGAACACTGCTCACAGGGTGTCTGTTATGGGGAAGGGAAGGGAAAGGAGATTGTAAGCTGCTCTGAGACTCCTTCGGGTAGTGAAGAGTGGGGTATGGATCCAATCACTGCCTCCTCGTAACAGAATTTCTAGCCTCTACAGGTACCTTCAGGGTTGAATGCTTTCTGGAGACACATCCAGACTCTTCAAAGAGTGTGCTATCCAAAATCTACAATATCATAATAGCAATCAAAACTGATTTGATTTGGGCTTCCGGTCTGGCTCCCGCGTATGGCGGACGCTTCCTCGGGTTGCTCCCGAGGGCGCCTCGCCCGCCCGCGGTGGAGGAGGGAATCCACGCGAGCGGAGACCCGAACGAGCCCCTCAGGAGAGAGGAACTCGGATCCGGGGCGCTTTAGGGCGCACTAGGGGGGAGTCGCTCTTTCGGCCGAGAGGTCGGAGAATGAGGCTCCCGCCATGCCCCAATGGACCTTGCTGCGTGAGCGACCCCGAACGGGGTTTAGCGGAGCCACCAGACATCACCGAGTGATAAAGCGACCATCCGCAAAAATGGAAAAAGAAAAAGAAAAGATCGGCTTAACTGTGAGTTGTCAAAATGCAAAGAAAAAGAACTAAAAACGTTTTCCCCCGCCCAGCGAAAAAGGCGAAGAGGTTAATCCTCCATTTGCATAAGAAGCGAAGAAAAGGAGGGGGGGAATGGATTGAGCGGACAGTGATGTTTTCCTTTGATGTATTTGAAACAAAGCGGGGAAAAGTTTTGTCTCTCTGGAGCACATTTTAAGAACTTTCTAAAAGTAAACAAAAAAGAAAAGATGTCGGAGCTGGGCAAAAGCGAGCGGAGAAGAAGGGAGGGACTTCCGTCTGGGCGTTTGCTTGTGTGCGAGAGCCGGCTGTTGAATGTTTGGACTGTTTATGGCTGTGAATCCGACGGGAGTTTTGTAAAACGGAAAAGTTTGAATTGTGACAGCGAGAAGTGCCTGGCAAGCGCTTATATGTCAACAATTGCGAGGAGGACCCATAGAGAGTTTGGGAGCGGATATAAAAGCGAAAATGAAATTAATACCATTCTCAAAACTGGGGACCTCCGGTAATGGCATGAAAAGAAGAGGATTTATAGTGCATGAACTGAGAGTATTAACAACAACCCGAAGGAGGATCTAACAAGCCGGAAGGAGAAGACAACAGAGGAAGCTCCTCCACGTCAGCGATAGTAAAAGTACCCAGCACGCAAAGAAGCGGTTCTGAATGTGCACAGAAGAGATTTTTTTTTTATTAACAGAAATTCAAAGGAACATTACTAAGATACTAACAGAGAACTACATGTGACAGGACTATGAAAAGAAGTTTGACAACACACAGAAGAAGCCCAAGAAGATTAATTGGACATTACTAACAGTTTAATTTACCAGTTTATATATCACTCAGCTTTCTCTTTTCCCCACTGTCTACCCTTCCCATTTTTTCTTTTAAGCGAAATACCTCCCCTTTTTAGGGGAGCCAATAAAATCGTTATTAAAAAAAAAACTGATTTGATTTGTATGCAAACCCAATCACCAGAATTCAAGCTAATAACGTTCTGAGTAGGCCCATTCCCTTGCCCAGGGGCTGGTGTCCCTTGTCCCCACTTACTTTTGCCATGGCTATTGAACCCCCCTGGCCTTGGCCATTAGGAACACTACATTAATTCAGGGCATAGAAACTGGTAATGTGGTTCACAAGGTTAGTTTATATGCCGATGATTTAACTATTTTTCTTCAAATCCAGAAACATCTCTCTTGGAACTACAACAAATTTTTAGTGACTAAATCTAAAATAATTCCGCTTTGGGTTAAACATAGTACGGAACAACGAATTCAAAAAATCTTCCCATTTCAATGGTTGCACACAAAATGGAGATACTTAGGTATTTGGATACCTCCAAACTTGAAAGACCTGGTAGACTGTAATATTAATAAGATTTTTCAGGAGGCAAAAAATATGATGCAAAGATGGCATCGTATGGGTCCTTGGGCTGATAAAATAAGCATGATCAAAAGTTTCATATTGCCAAAAAAATTATTTTTATTCAGAGCTCCGCCAGTGATAATCTCCAAAAAAGATTTGCGGAAGTGGCAATCAGAAATTAATACATTATTTTGGAGCTATAAAATATCTCGGATTAAATTTTCTCTGTTAAAGCGTCTCCCTCTAGAAGGAGGCTTAGGCATTCTGGATCTGGAAACATATTATGAAGCGGCTAATTTAGCTACTATTGTAAGGATTTAAAATACTAATTCTTTGTTGAACCGGCAACAAATAGAAGAGTGGGGGCTGGTTTGGTTAATGGGAGCGGTGGCGCAGGCTGTAAATGCAGCCTGCTTTAACATCTGCCCGAACATCTGTTCGAGCCCCACCGTGGCCGGAGTGAGCTCCCGGCCTACGTCCCAGCTCCCGCCCACCCAGCGGTTCAAAAGCCCGTTAAAGGGCGAGTAGATAAATGGGGACCTACCCTTAGTAGGGTAGGGGGCACCCCCTCGTCCTGAGGAGTGTGGTGTGCGGCGGTGGCGAAGGAACAGCGATGATGGCGGCAAC
>NW_015172103.1:155811-159315 GCF_001447785.1 Gekko japonicus
AATGATAAATAAATAAAATAAATAAATAAAAAATTAAAGTAAAGGTAAAGGTTCCCTTGCTCGAAAGCCACTCGAATCCAACTCTAGGGTTGCAGTGCTCATCTCCGTTTCAAAGCCGAAGAGCCAGCGCTGTCCGAAGACATTTCTGTGGTCATGTGGCTGGCACGGAACGCTGTTACCTTCCCACTGAAGTGGTACCTATTTATCTACTTGCAATTTCTTGCTTTCGAACTGCTAGGTTGGCAGGAGCTGGAACTAGAGACGAGCTCACTCCGTCATGCGGCGCACTCGGGTCTCGAACTGCTGAACTACCGACCTTCCACAGCCTGCAGTTCAGTGTCTTAACCACCTTACAAGACATAATTTGGAACTCACCACAACATAGGCCTATAATGCTCAATAGTAATCAATTTCTCCAAGCGTCCTTAAATATCTGGTATAAAACCCGGAAGAAGTTAGTTTCGGAGAGATCTAAATTCTCCTCCTTTTTAATTTAATACTTTTAAGATCTTGAACACATGGTATATGCATCCTAGCAGGCTACATAGAATATACCCAATGGTTAAAAAGGTATGATGGACAAACTGTGGACAGGTGACAGATTACATACATTGCTGGTGGCAATGCCCCGTAATCAATAACTTTTGGAGACAAGTACTGCTGCAGATTTATTCCATAACGGGATGTAACTTACCTGCACTGCCTGAGACGGTTCTGTTGGATGTTTGGCCAGATATTCCTGGAGGAAAAACAGAAACCAAGTTAGCTATGACTTTAATTGCGACTGCTAGAATAAATGTCGCACAAAAATGGAGAAATAACCAAGGATCCTCCATATATGATTGGCAAAATAAGATATGGGAACATTTTGTACATGGTAAAACTGTTATTTATATGGGGAAGGGGGGAAATCAAAAGGAATTTCATGTGATGTGGTTTCCTCACTGTTGAAGGTGGTCTTCTGAAGAATAAGCACTATCAAAGTTAGTTGCGCTTTTGAAAATTGGTAGCTCAACTGTTTATATGTTGCATTTAATGTTAATTCCCTCTCAGCTATTTATTTATTTGTTATATGTTGCTTGTTTTGTATAAAAATAATTTTAAAATATATAAATTTTTAAAAAGTGATTTTATTTGAAATATCAGAAATCATGGCAATATAATCTTCACACAGATTTACAACATTCCCATTAGCTGTCCATTTGGAACGCTCCTGCAAACACATCTAGGGTCTTCAACATCCCTATGCATTTCTTTAAACTTACATCCCGTTGGTACTGCACCCCGAAAAGACTGAACCAAATGAATCCCAAATATAGTCCCCTATCCTGGAAAAACTGAGGCTCCGTCGGCAGTTATCTTCACTGCTGGTGGGACAGCCCAGTCATACAACAATTTTGGCAAGCAATCATGACAGAAATCAGCAAGATCACATCACAACTGCCTCCAGTTAGACCGGACCTATTGCTCCTAAATTTATGGGACTCATCTGTCTGGGATGATAAATATAAAGAACTTAACACAGATTCTCCTTGCCCGTGGCCAGGTTGACAATCAGTGCAGTCCTGACACAACAAAATATGGGATCACTTCATCATGAGCAAGATCTCTGACTCATTAGAACACAGACAGGCTGGTTCCACTAAGGTTTACTCCAAATTTGTCCTCCTATGGTTATCAGGTCTGCAATATATGGTGGATCGGGATTTTCTCACTTCCAAACCACATTTTCATACATGGCTTCATTTTTAACACACTTTTCTTCAGCATAATGTCAGGACTCCTCATGTTTGATTGCCAGGTCCATTAACAACAAAATTGCCAGGTCCATTAACAACAAGACGATGGTCCTTCGGGACTTCATCACGGAACAACAAGCGGACCTGGCGTGCTTGACCGAGACCTGGGTGCGGGACGGGGAGACTGTAGCTCTCTCCCAACTTGCCCCGCCTGGGTTCTCGGTCTTACACCAATCACGGACTAAGGGGCGGGGGGAGGAGTGGCGTTCATTCGGGAGGCTTACTCCTTCAGGGCCCTCCCCTCACCGGAGATTGCGGGCATGGAGTGTGCCAGCTTGGTGCTGGAGACCGAGGAGAACTTGGCTATCTGGCTAGTGTACCAACCGCCTAACGCACCGGCCAGTGGCCTGCCGTCCCTGCTGGAGGCCGTGTCGGGCTGGGCGTTGGAGCACCCGAGGCTTTTGGTCCTGAGTGATTTCAACGTCCATGCTGATGACGTGGCCTCTGGCCGGGCTACGGACCTAGTGTCGTCCATGGCGGCACTGGGGCTCTCCCAATGTGTATCGACCCCCACGCACCAGGCCGGGCACACGCTCGACTTGATCTTCGCTGCGGGGATTACAGTGGACCGGATTACTGCTGCGGCAGTACCATGGTCGGACCACTACTCCCTGAAGGCCCATCTGAACGTCCCACCCCGACCCTGTTTAGGCGGCGAGCAGATTTCAGCTCGCCCACGGAGCCAAATGGACCATGTACGGCTTCAGATGGCTCTGCGGGATCCGATGCCCCCTGGCGGCTCATTAGATGAGCTTGTGGGGGACTGGCATGACCGACTCTCCACAGCTATCGATGAGATCGCTACCCGGCGCCCTCTGCGCTCCCGCACTATGCTGGCCCCCTGGTATACCCAGGGGTTGCGGCTTATGAAGCGGGAACTTAGACGGCTAGAGAGACGGTGGCGGCGTGCTCGTGACGAAGCATCAAGAGCATCCTATAGGACACTTATGAGATCCTATGAGATGGCGGTCAAAGCTGCTAAGAAGGAATTCTATGCAGCCGCGATTGCGTTCGCTAGCTCACGCCCAGCTCAATTGTTTAGAACAATTCGGTCTTTGACATCTCTGCCACAGGACAGACAAAACAGTAGGGAATTGGACATCGGCTGCGAGGCTTTTGCGAGCTATTTTGCGGATAAAGTCTCGGTGCTCCGCCGCGCCCTCCCCGCCACAGTTGAAACAGTGAGCGAACTTGAGGCCCCTTGCACGTCCTCGTCGGGTTTAGAATGTTTTGACCCGCTCAGCCTGGAAGAAGTTGACAGATTGCTCGTAACTGTGCGCCCAACCACATGCTCCTTGGATCCGTGCCCTTCCTGGCTCATCAAGGCGGGCCACGAGGTGTTTCGAGGTGCCGTACGGGAGATTGTTAACAAGTCCCTCATTGAGGGACGGTTCCCTGAAGCACTTAAGGAAGCGATGGTCCGCCCTCTCCTGAAAAAAACAACTTTAGACCCGGCCAAATTGGCCAACTATCGGCCGGTGTCAAATTTGCCCTATTTGGGCAAATTGATTGAGAGGGCGGTGGCGACACAGCTTCAGGGGTTTCTGGATGACGCTTCTATCCTGGATCCACTCCAGTCCGGCTTTCGCCCTGGCCATGGGACGGTGACGGTGCTGGTTGCCCTTACTGACGACCTCCGGAGGCATCTGGATCGAGGTGGAGTGGCGGCACTGGTGTTGTTAGATCTGTCGGCCGCGTTCGATAC
>NW_015172103.1:159706-186907 GCF_001447785.1 Gekko japonicus
GGTCACCTCAAGGCTGGACTACTGTAACGCTCTCTACATGGGGCTGCCTTTGTCGCTGATCCGGAAGCTGCAGCTAGTGCAGAATGCGGCGGCCAGGTTGATGATGGGCCTCCCTAAATGGGAGCACATCCGACCTGGACTGAAGGCGCTGCACTGGCTGCCAATACCGTACTGAATCCGCTTCAAAGTGCTGGTACTTACCTTTAAAGCCCTATATGGCCAGGGTCCGACTTACCTGAGGGACCGCCTTTCCCCGTATATACCCCCAAGAGCACTTCGGTCGGGGACCCAGAACCGTTTGGTAGTGCCGGGTCCCTGGGAGGTAAAACTCGCGTTAACCAGGACCAGGTCCTTTTCAGTGGCGGCTCCTACCTGGTGGAATGAGCTCCCGGAAGAGATCAGGGCCCTGCGGGACCTTATGCGGGACCTTATGCAGATCCGCAGGGCCTGCAAGATGGAGCTCTTCCACCAGGCTTTTACGTAGGGGCCGCCGCTATTACCACTACCACCAACAGTGGTAATTCCAGCAGGACCTGGACTATCCTGGGAAATACAGCTTCCCCGTGTAACATTAACATCCACTGGAGAGTGGTACCCCAACGGCCATCACCAAAGACCATCGTGTTGTGAAGCACTTATTTATTTATTGTTATATATGATTGCTGCTATGTTTTTATTGTTTTATGGATTTTATATGTATGGGCTGTCGCCCTCTGTAAGGCGCCCTGAGCCCTCTTGCGGGGAGGGCGGGGTAAAAATACCTAAATAAATAAAATAAATAAATAATGTTTGACAATTTTTCCTTACCTACTCTCCTATCTGACCCATGCATCTTGGGCTCACAAGGTATTTTCTAATTTACAACAACGTAAGCGTAGTGTTTACTGTACATCCTCTCTTAGAATGTTGTATCTCAGTTCATCTTTCTCACAATTGTAGTGTTTTATGTATATTTACTAATAAAAATAAATAAAATCTGAAAGAAAGCCCTTAATCTTAAATCTGTTACTGCCCCAGAAATACACAATGTTAATACTGAATGCCCCCCTCATTCATTCATTGTTAGTTATATGTCAAAAGAGTGAATTTGGGTGGGGGGGGGATGACCTGCAGGAACAGGCCTTTTTAAACAAAAAATACCAACCCCCCACTTGTCTTCAAAATAATATACACCTTATGAAAATAACTGCCCAATGCCAACCTGAAAAGATAGGTCTGTTTATGATGTATGCATATGAAAATCAGATCTCCAGTATACATGCCATTGCCATTGCTTGTGGGGAGAAGAGACTGCCGAAATGCCCCCATTTCACCCCCTTTGTAGATCATCTTGTGGGAGACTGTATGGTTGTCTTTAAAAATCGCTAGTACAATAGTATGTAGGGCAGTTCTTTCTCTTTTATACACTGAAATACCATGTCAGGTAGTCATAGTCTCATTTTGTCCCCAAATGAAGTCTGTGACTTTTTCTTTGTTCTTTTTTTCAAATTCTAGAGAGTTGGCTCGTGAAAAAGTGATGCGTGAAGTCAAAGCATTAGCAAAACTCGAACACCCTGGTATTGTTCGGTATTTCAATGCTTGGCTAGAAGCACCGCCGGAGAGTTGGCAGGAACAGATGGATGAAGTGTGGCTAAAAGATGAAAGGTATACCTATCAGTTCATGGGAAAGGTCTATGCTTACTTAAAAGGTTCTGGAGGTATAGGGTTCCATTTCAGAATATCTGACCAGGAAATCATATAGTCTATTAAAAGATGACTGCAACTATACCAGAATTTATACTGCGTTAACTTGCTGGAATTTTGTTTTCTAGAAGCAATGTCAAATGAACAAGCATAACAGTAGAAGAAAGTTCACATAGCAACAGCGGTGGCTATCCACATAATCTTTAGCCATGCTGTTGTTACTCACTGATACCATTTCCCCCACATTGGCCCCTTTAGGTGCTGTGGGTCCCATTGATGTGTCTCTTGGTGCCCACTTTCCCCTTTCCCCCAAAGCTTCTAATCAAAGCAAGAGCTCATCCCATGTTTCCTCTACCTCACTGCATCTTCAGAAGAGCAGAGGAGGCATCACCTTTGTGTATGTGTCAGGATCCCATTAAAACAACGTAGTCACTTCTCATAGGAAAGGGTCTGCCCTGGGCTGTACAGGTAGGGCGGGATATAAATCCCAAAAATAAATAAAAATAATAATAAATAAATAAGTAATGGGTCACTAGCGAGGTTTCTGTTTAGAATAACATGAAATGACCATAGCAAGTAATATAAACGGATTTCAAAATGCTGCTAAGCCAATGAGTATAATTCCCGCTTGGGAAATTAGAGCGCCAACTTACTGGGAGCTGAATGCTCCCGTTATCACAACTAAGCTTTTCTCAGGCTCTGCTAATTAAAACAAAAAGCTGCCGCCATCCTTATCAACCACCTGCTTGGCCTTGAGTGTTGCATGAGTCACTAACAAGCTCCACGTCTGGGCATGCGTCTAGGTTGCTAAGCGAGGAATAGTAAACAATACTTGAAGCAGGAAGGAACTACACAAGTTACAAACTACAGGAACAAAACATGTGCAGAGTGCATAGAACATATTGTACCAGAAATACAGAATTTGGCAGCTTGCTGACAGTATGCAGGAAGCAACCATTCAGAAACAGCTGACCATGATAGGCGGATGATTGTGTTAGAACCACCTCCCAGCATTTCATTGAACCTCACAACATCTTGAGCTTGGAGACAGCCCCCAAGGCAGCCGTTCTGTGATTGCTCCCACCACCCTGGGGCAACCATTTAATTGCAGTGGGGTGCCTGTTCTGCATGATGCTTCTACTGGGGGGGGGTCAAATGGGAACCTGGAATGAGGATTTATTACTCTGGCCTTTTTTTTCTACTATATGTGTTTTTCCTTCCTTGCTAGGATTCAGAGCTCTGTTCGTTTAACCCTTTAGGAGTATTCATGAATATATAGGATTCCTGCCAGCTTTCTGGGTAGGAAAACTAGTGCTTACCAGAGCAGTCTCAGAGGAAGAAATTCAACAACTTTACTCCTCTCCTTGTTTTTTGTCTTGGCCACACTACCCCCTAACCACACTATCTCATTCCTTTTCACCTTACAGCAGGACTGCTGATCTCTTTTCCCCCCCTCCGTTAGGGTTAGGGTTCAGTGAACAGACATTCAGTTTTTCTCTTCATTGCATCACTATGATGGCTAATAGCGCAGGACGACACACCCCACCCCTAGATCCTGTGCTCAGCCAGCAGCGATCAGCCACGGAGAGGGGTGAAAATGAAGCCCTTTTATAGTTTCAGTCAGCAATCGCTGGACTAGTAAGGTAGACAAGAATGGCATAACTTTGACTGAAACAAATGAAGTGGTTATTGAGAGGGTAAAAGACTACAAGAAAGCTTAAGGGGGAAAGTAGGAAGGGAATCAAAATACTTGGTTACGTAGAAATACAGTGGAATGTTTCTGGTTTTGCCTCTATACGCGCCCTCCTAATCTAATTCAAAGCTAAGTTACTCATTGTTATGTGTTAGTGAATGTGTGTGTGTGTGTGTGTGTGTGTGTGTGACCTCCAGAACAGTCCAGGGTGTCCTTAACAGCCTTGCTCAGGTCTGGCAGACTGAGGGCCCCCCTCTGTGGCTTCCTTCATTGAGTCAATCCATCTCATTCTGGGCCTTTCTCTTTTCTTGCCACCTTCATATAATAGCTCAGTCCAGTCATTTCAGCTTTTAGGGAGAGTTCAGGTTTGGTTTGATTTAGAACCCACTTACTTGTCTTTCTGGCAGTCCATGGTATCCGTAAAACTCTCTTCCTGTCAGAGCCTAAACTCCTTAAGGTATTGGTTTCACTTTTGCTGACACACACAAAACCCCTGGACTCATTAAATTGTGTGTCTAAGGACAGATAAACAGCTTTTTACTAAGATCTAAAACTCACTTGGCCAGGGCAGTGGTTACGTCCACAGCTTTCAGCAGGGGCATGCCTCTCCCAGGGATTATACTGGGACACAACTGGCTAATGTGGTGCCCATAGTATGCTGCACAGAGAAGATGAAGCAGGAATTGCTTTGTTGTAACGTCTTCTTCAAGTGGTCACCTGCACAGTCATGCAATCTGCCAGTGCTTGTTGCCATCTTGTTGTATTGAAGCCCTGAATATGAAAGTGTAGTTAGACCCTCTAAGTCTGCATGCTGGCTTTGCTCTGGAACATTTTGAATTGTGCTTGGCACAAGCAGAAAGCCAGTGTTGTGAATGCCACTAGACTAGAAGATGTTTCCAGATACGTAGGGTAAAATATTATTGTACCTATAAGAATGAGTGCTATTAAGGGTGTTTTACAGCGTAACGACACGGTTTGCAGGAAAAAATGGTCCCTTAATCTCTATAGCATAGCAACTGCAGAGTTTCAGTGAATGTTTGAAGAAGAAACCATTACAAACATGACTCGACCAGTGGATGCCCCTCTTTTTCCACATGTTTGCATGCATATCTTTCCTGTAATGGTCAGCTTTTGGGGGATGGTCAGGGCCGGCCCAAGGTTTTTTGGTGTCCTAGGTGGGACTACCTTCTAAGCCCCCCCCGGGCGTGCCCAATTACATCATTGCCAACCTCCAGGCAGGGCCTGGAGACAAAGAAGACAACTGTAATGGCAATAGCTTACAAAGTACCTCTCCCGGCCTACCCGGCGCTTCCTACAGGCCAGCGCCCAGAGGCTGGAAACTCCTCCCCCCCCAGCGGCCCTGCAGATCTCCGCCTTACGCAGGATGGAAGACAACGCCAAGGGGCCGGCTGCCTGCCCGAGTACCTTCCCACAGGCGGCTGAGCTGAGCCCCGGGCGCGGAGCAGAGGCCCCTCGTCAACCCCAACTCACCCGGAGGGGAGGGCGCTGCTGCAGGGGCTGCGCAGGGTGGGGGCACCGGAGGCCGGCGGGGTTCCTCGGCCAAAGGCATAACAGGCAGGCACTCCGCCCAGCAGCAACTCACTGTCACCAGCCAAAGTTTCATCCCCGGGATCACCATTTGAAAGCAGGCGCGCAAAAGCAGCGGATCCATCCTCCCCCACCCCACCGCGCCTCTCTTGTCCTGCCAGGCAGAGAGAACCCACCTCCCGCGCCCCCCCCCCGGTGGGCTGGCCTGAAGAGGCTGGCGGGGCCTTTTTCTTCTTGGTTCAAAAAGAATGAAGCAGGTAAAAGAGCGGAGAGGTCCCGGGGGCGGCTTGGCTGCTGAGGGGAGACTGTGGTTTCCCTCCCCCCTTTTCAAAACTAAAAAGCAGCAGCGGGAGACCCTTCCCAGCTCCACCGTGAGTGTTGCAGAGAGGGGACCCAGCTCCCCCCCTGAGGGAAAGCGGCCCCGCCCGGCAGCAGGGGGGAGTGCAGCCAAGGAGGTTGCAGCCTGAGCGGGGGGAGGGGCGCAGCCCCAGCACTGGAGAGTTCTTCGGGGGCCCTCCTGCGCCCATCTCCCAGCTCCACAGGTCCTCTTGGCCACCCGGCTTCAGAAAGGGGGCGGCTCAAACACCACCAGGGGGCTCGCTGCTGCTGCTGCCCGTATTGCTCCTCGGGGGGGGGGCACAGAGGGCGGCCTGGGAAGGAGGTGGGCCTCCCGCATGCCAGCAGCTGCAGGTCCTCCCCAGGCCGCCACCTGCCGCCACCACTGCTGGTTCTCCCACCGCCACTCCTGGGAAACAGAAGCAGGCCTGCGCAGTCGCCGGTCGTGGCTCCAGCTCTTGGAGGTCTTTGGGAGGCGCTGCAAGGCCGGCCTCTAGGCCCGGGCTAGTGAGACAGTGTGGACGGCAGGCAGTGGTGGTCCCAGTGGCGGGGAGGGCCCGGAGGGGGGCCGGGTCCAGTTTGGCGCCCTAAGCGCCAGTTAAGTGACATGCAATTGAGAATTCTTAAGTGACATGCAATTGAGAATTCACCGAATTCTAACACAAGCATTTTCTGAAAGGTGTTTTGCTGTGCTTCCTCTTCAGTGTTCAGAATTAATACAGGGGAGCTTAAATTCACTTTTGCATAGAGAAAACGATGTAGATTTTATTGGATTTGTGGCTGTACATAATTGGGTTTTTTTCATTCTTGTCCTGGAAACTGAAAAAAAAATGTGTGCTGCCCTGCATACCTCTGTTCCCTTTGGTGTCAGGCAAGGAATTTGGGATTAGCTATTTTGCTAGGAGTACAGTCTCCCAGGAAACCCATTAAAATAGTACAAAAGGAATGTATATACTTTGAAAGACAAATTGTGAAAAACATATATAAAGATGGAGCCTAATAAAGTATGTTCTATCTTTCTCTTTTGAAGCGCTGGCTGGCCACTCAGTTCTCCTAGTCCAATGGAAGTGCCATCGTTTAAGATCAGAACGGATCCATTGTCTTCCAAGGAACACATAGAAGTTATTACTGCATCTCTGGAAAAGAAGACTTTGCTTTCTGTTGGGATGCCTGGTGACCAGTTGGATTCCTCAGGGAACCATTTTCTCCCCTTAGAGTTCACTGCCATTGATAATACAGAATTGAGCCATTCAGCAGATCTCATAACAAATATCCAAGACAGCTTCCTCTCTGACTGTGATATAGAAGATGATACCATTGATGAAAATGATCCTGGACACTCTTTTGAACTTTGCCCTCCAGTCATACCAACAGTAAGGGTGAAGGAAAGAACGTCTTCATCAATTGTCTTTGAGGATTCTGGTTGCGATAATACTTCCAATAACGAAGGTGACAAAACTGATTATTCACTTGCTTATCGTTTCTGTGAGGACAAACTAATAAGCAGAAAGGGATCTGATTATAGCAAGTTGTCATCAGAAAGTCCTCAGTCTGTTTCGGTACAAAGACCAGCATCTTTAAACAACCTGGACATCTCTAAAAACTCTACACAAAATGTCAGACCTACCTCTCCAAAAGTGTACCTTTATATCCAGATGCAACTCTGTAGAAAGGAAAACCTTAAGGACTGGATGAACAGAAGAGGTACAATAGAGGAGCGGGAAAGGGTAGAGTGCCTGTTGATCTTTTTGCAGATAGCAGAAGCTGTTCAGTTTCTACACAGTAAAGGATTAATGCACCGAGACCTCAAGGTTTGTATTTAAATCTACACTGTACACTATACCAGTGATCTTTTAGCTGTCTGGTATAAACTGTCATTGTGCGAGAGTGCATACTTGGAAGTGTTGAGAGTTTTCAGTTGTATTTCTTGCTCTGAGTTCTTGAACAAGTATCACATTCTGAAGGATCAGGATGCTTCCAAGTAGAAGATGTTAAACATCATATATATTGATTTTGCCCCATGGGGATTAGTGTGTGTGTGTGTGTGTGTGTGTGTGTGTGTGTCTAGAATCCATAGTGACAACTGTGTCCCAGGGGTTGGGCAGCATTGCATGTATGTTAAGCTGTGTGCTGGGAAGAGTTCTTTTATCTTATTTTAGCTCTTAGTTTTTAATGGGGTTTACAAGGTTGTAATTGGTTCTTCTTTTTGTTTAGCTTTATGGTTTGTCGTTTGTGGTTTAAAGCTTGTTTGTAGGCTGGGAAGCGGTTGATCCTTGGTAAGCTTGGGCACTAATGATCCTCTGCTACTGCTATTTTTTTGGCTGCGGTCACACGGAACATTAGCCATGCAAGAGAGACGGAAGACAGGCAGAGTTTCCGGGCGCGATCTCACCGGCACATCTGGGAAGCGTAGCGCTTCTGCGGCACAACCGAGGCTTCCCACTCTGCAGACTACACAAGTTTTTTTTCCTTGTGGCACATTCTGTCCATCCTTTATTTAGCCACATCACACCTCTTTTCACTGCCTTCGTTACCATCGTGTAGATCAGTTTATTCTCACTTCTGCTGACAGATTAATATGTTGATCATCTCCTTTCCTGCATTGTAGCAGTAGCCTCCCACTTCTCTGAGTGGCAAACACCACTCTTGGAGTACCAGACCTTGCACCTCTAAGTGGGGAGGAGACCCTGTTTCTTGTGCTGTTGAATGTTCTTGGCAACTGAATTGGAAAAAAAAAACCTCTCTGATTTTTGCCTTGTTGGATTACTAAGCATGCTACAAAATAGGGGTATAACCCCTTGTTTTATTTTTGACACTTACATGGTGCTTCATTTATGATAGGGTTTTAACTTATACCCTCTCCATACATGAAATTTCAAAAGGTGATGTCCTGCTGGAATCCCCTACCAACGGTTGTCTCTCACTCCTCACGTAATGCATGGTCAGCCTCCTCACACAACCCATCCTTGTGGGTCGGTTGACGCTATCCTTGCCACTGAAGTCAGTATTAAGATATCATACTGTGTTTGAGTGCACAGCCTTTCATTACCACTCTGTGTATGATGGCTCTTTTTTTCTTTACCCCATTCCCACATGTATGTTGGTGGGGGCACTTGCACAGAGCTTACTGCTCTGGTATAGGAGAGTTCTGGGTGAAGATCAATTCATGCTGCTAAACAACTGTTAATAAAGCAGTCCTTGGTGGTCTCCTTCTGAGAGCTTCACACCCACCTCCTTCACTCAGTGATCTTGCTAATCTTCCCATGTGGGACTGCACAGAAGCCACGACAATGAAAACAAGGTTGCACTTACCTGTAACTGCTGTGCATCGAGTAGTCTTCTGTATAGGCACACATCCCTCCCTCCTGCCCCACTGTGAACTCTCTGGAACTTTAGTTTTCTAGGGGTCTCCGACGGCGGCATGGGGAGAGCTGAGGAAGTAGTGCCCCTCCTCCTGGTCATGTGAGCATTTTGGCGGGAAAGTGCCAGAGGGAGGAAGGGCGCTCCTAGTCTATTAGAAAGCTTCCCATGTGTGCCTGCACAGAAGACCACTCGATGAACAACAGTTACAGGTAAGTGCAACCTTGTTTTTTACTGTTATCGAATTTAATAATCTTTTAAAAAATAAATAAGATTTGGTTTGTTATTTTAGTAATAATAATATTTTATTTTATATATTATATCTTTAATATTTGGGGACAGTAGTTAATTCTTAATTATTTTCTGTTTACATAACCTGTGGTTAATAAGTAACAAAAAATATGGGATTACTTTGGTCATTAAGCTGAGCTATCAAAGCAAACAGTTATTGTATTAACATGGGGAAGAAAAGAGTCATGTCCTTGAATAACGTGTGCCTGCTATAAGCAGTGTGAAATGGATGGTTTTTTTAAAAAAAAAACCTCTCACCAATAGCTATTTTCAATAGATTTAATCCTTTACTTAGTGATATTTCAGATCCTTTTAGCTCTAATGGTCTTTCAGTAGGTTCTCAAAAGGACTCTTTAATCAAGTGGAATACCCAGATGAGATTTTGAAAAAGAATGCTTGTTCAAAATAAGAGATCTTTGGTTTTAGCCATGCTAGTATCCTGAACTCTTTTAGTTTCAGAAACCCCACAAAAATATTTGAGAAGATTAATTTACTCACAGAACAGGAATTTTTTTATCTAATCCAAGTGAACAAGGCTGCTGAGGTTAAAAGATTTGCCAAACAAGCTTCTCTAGTCCTATGTGAGATGTCTTTTTTGCTGCATGGGCACTTTTAGTCAATTGAGTGTCCTCACTGCAGGGCCCCACAGGTGGACTACTAGAGAGCCAGCAATGCAGTGCTGGTCAGATGCTCCCGTGCCCCAACAGAGGATCATCTGTTCCCCCTCCACGTGAAAATGCTGATCCCTGAGGCCATCCGGGACAGCATCCCTGGAGCTGTAGGCCAAGTGGAGAGGTACGAATGCTCCCGCCTACCCCCCCACCCCCACCCCCCAAGCAGCCGCCTGTTCCCTCCCTGGCACCACTTGCTCGTGGGCCACATAACAGCCCTGGACGGTCCGGTTCCAGCCCCCGGGCCTTATGTTTGACACCCCTGATCTGGAGATACTAGAATTAACAGTGCAAGGAAATTGATATAAAATAATTTCTTAAATGCTTACATTGATAGGTCAGTTTTGTGTTTAATGTACTGGATCTGTTTAGACCAAGATGAATCTGACCTGATGACAATCCCCAAATATCTAAATTCATTGACCACTTGCATCGAGTGTATGCCAAATATCCACCTTTGATTGATAACTTTTTAAATTTTGTAAATGCTAAGTTTAGGTTTATCATAATTGATCTCTGAAAGTTCATTGCTGCAGTAATTCATTGTCAGGAACCCTGGGTTATTGCTCTTTGCTCCCTGGCTTGGAATCCCTGAACACCTCCTGAACCTGGGGGTCCTCGAGGTTGGATGCACACAAGAAAGCCAGACCTTGTAAAAATATATATAAGGGTGTATTAACTTATTAAAACAGTGACTATGCAGCACAGTCTCTATAGTTTAATAGTAAGAAAATAAAGACGCGAACTTTTCTTTCTAATACACTGTGTACCTTGGCATTAGATTGCCATCTAGCTTCCTTGCAGCATAAAATTTATGTAGCATAGAATCGTTCTATATATTGCAGTCCGTGGCAATGAATCATAACATATTTAAGCATACCAGCATGGCGTTAGCATAATGTTAGCTTGGCTTCCTCTGTCCTGTACCCTCATATCTTTTTACCCTCTGGCATCAGGTGGTCTCTTGGATCTAATCAGCATTCTTCTTAGGTGGCACTTTCCAGAGGATGTTGGGAACTGCTCCTAATTCCCCCCTCCCACCTGAGCACAACTGAGCAACTGGTAGCTGCAGGAACAGTGAGATCATGAACACTTGCGAAATATTCATGTTAACCCATGAAGGATGAAGAGGTTGCTTGGCCTCATCATAGTCATAAAAGCTTTTTTAACTCTCTTCAGGCCAATTTGAGACCTAAAAAGCATATAGGGAGGTGGGAACCAACAACCTTCCAGACAGGAATATCCCATAAATTAAACATGTTTTTCTACAAAAAAAATAAAATTCACTCTCTTAGGCCAATCTGTGTTTGTCCCCATGAGGCTGAGCGGGAGTTGCAGTTATGGAACAAGCCCTGTACATCGGGAGGAGGAGAGAACACGTTTTCCCTTCCCTTCCTACCATGCGGCCACACTGTGTGTAAGAGGACAGAGGGGTCACCCTCCTCCGTCCAGCTCCCTGTGACTTGATCTGCTGCCTTATCCCCACGTTGGTGGTGGGGGGGGGGACACACACACTCTCTCAAGTGTGACAGGACTTGCTTATATTCTTTGACATTTTTTATCCTGTCACCTTTTATGCAGAGCCCTCGTGGTTGCTGTTATTCATTTATTTATTGTTTGGACTTTTAGGCCTCCCTTCTGACAAGCAGGGATCAGGACAGATTACAACAGAATGAGACAATAAATAATCTGGGTTAAGTTAAAACCAGTAATAAAATTCAGTGCAGAGTCAATAAATAAAGCAGGCTATTCCAAGGTGGTGAGGAATTTCAACAGAAAACTGCAGCCTCCCATAGAGCCTCCTCAGGTGGGGCAAGTGAGGGGGGGAGCAGGAGACCCGAGAGCGCCACAGACTACTTGCTGTCCTCAGCCCAATGTCTGGTGGAACATCCCTGCCTTACAAGCCCTGCAGGAAGGTAACAGATCCTGCAGGGCACGGATGTTCTCTGGCAGAGAGTTCCAACTGGTGGGGTCCGAGGCCCAGAAAGCTCTGGCCCTAGTTGAGGACAGCTGGGTCTCTCTCGGGCTGGGGGCCACCTGGAGATGTTTGCTACCCAGCATAACACTCTATTGGGGGCACACGGAGAGAGGCAGTCCTGAAGGCATGTGGGTCTCTGACCACTAAGGGCCTTAAAGGTCAGAACCAACAGCTTGAACTTGATCTGGAGCTCCACTGGAAATCAGTGCACCTCATGCAGCACAGGTCGGATGTGTCCCATCTGAGGGGCCCCCGTAAGGACCCACACAGCTGCATTGAAATCGAGATAAATACATAAATAATAAAATTGTGGACCAGTTAGAGCTTCCAGGTCAGCCTCAAGGGAAGGCCTACATAGAGTGAGTTACAGTAATCTATCCTGGATGTGACTGTTGCATGGATTACCATGGCTAGGTCAAAGCAGGACAGAGCCAGTTGCCAAACCTGGCGCAGTTGGAGAGATGCCAGCCTGGCAACCTTTGCGGCCTGGGCCTCTATTGACAAGGTGGCATCCAGACTCACGCCAAGGCTCCTGACCATTGGTGCTGGTGAAAGGGGTACTCTGTCAAGATCTGGGAGTTGGCAGCCCAACCATGGCCCACCCCCACCCAGCCACAGAACCGCCATCTTACCTGGATTCAGCTTCTGCCGACTCCTCTTTAACCATCCCGCCATGGCCGCCAAACCTTTGGCTAAATTCATGTGGCCGGCCAGCCACCCATCAGCAGAAACAGCTGGGTGTTAACAGTGTACTGATGGCACCCCAGTCCGAAACTCCACACCAGCTGGGCAAGGGGGTGCATATAGATATTAAACAATGGGGAGAAGAGTGCTCCCTGAGGAGCCTCTCCTATCAGCAGGGACACTTCCCCACCCAGTGCCACCCTCTGTCCCTGACCATGGAGGAAGGAGGTAAGCTATTGCAAGGCCACTCCACAAACTCCAACATGGACAAAGCAGTGAGTCAGTAGATCGTGGTTGACTGTGTTGAACGCCACTAAGATCGTGAGGTATCAGCAGTGCCAACCCACCAATCGTCTGTGAGGGCGACCAACACCGTCTCCATCCTGTGGCCAGGGTGGAAGCCAGATTGGAATGGATCCAACACCGATGAGTCATCCAGGAATTGCTGGAGCTGTTCTGTTGCTGCTCTCTCAATTACCTAGAAACAAAAGATTTGAAACTGGGGCATTGACAGACCAGATCCGTAGGATCTAAAGTTGGTCTTTTTAAGAGTGGGACAACCACCACCTCCTTCAGGCCCACTGGAAAGATCCCCAAGCCCAGGGACAGATTGATAATATCCTTCAGGGAACCTCGTAGCCTCCCACCACTGGCTTTCACCAGCAATGAGGGAGGGACATGGGTCTAAGAGGCAGGTGGTTGGCCTAACAGCACTCAACATCCTTTCGTCATTGGCTCAGCTCAGGAGAGCTGCTTGAAGGTGTCAAAACTAAATTCAAAGGATGGCCAAGGAGCCTGTCAGCGAGCTGCCAGTGTTTTGCTTTGTATTACTGCATTCGTTTGCCTGCTTTCGCTTTCAGCCGTAGGACTGTGGATGCGCATGACTGTTTAGCCTGCCGAAACTCTCATATCTCCCAAGGCCACAGGTGGTTGCAAGTGCTTGTTAGTGCAAGGAAGCTCTCATGAAACGCCGTGAGAAATAGATGACAGAGTCTGCCTAGGAACGTTTATTCTCAAGCCCAAAGGCGCAAGCGGGAAACCCCGCAATTGGGCCTCGGTGGTTTGAATGATCTATAATATGCTTTGCTGTCTGATTCCCTCTCATTCTGAACAGTGATCCTGTTATGCACCTTAGCTTCAAAATAAAGTAAAACCTTTTCTACAAGCGTGTACTTCATTATGATGCTGTGAGGAGTCTGACACAGCCTCCAGTTCACATACTGTATCATCACTGGCTGGGAGGTCACGGCGGAGCGACAAGACTGTGTGAAAAAACTTGCAAATGCCACACAGCATATTGCCAAATTACTAGTGTTCTGGGTCCTCTCAGGGAGAGGGGGATGTAAGAGACCGAATGACTGAATTGTTCTAAATAATTGAACTGGTGACAGCCTTTATGATCTTTAATGAGCCTGGATGATGCTAAATAATCCTCTTCGTATTCTTCCAGCCTTCCAATATATTTTTCACAATGGATGACATAGTAAAAGTCGGGGATTTTGGTCTAGTAACTGCAACAGATCAAGATGAGGAGGAAGAATCTGTTGTGAAACCGCTGTCAGCTTATGCCCGTCATACAGGGCAAGTTGGGACCAAGCTCTACATGAGCCCGGAACAGGTAAGTTCCGTGACTCCGTCTTCCTCTCAGACTCCCTGGTTCTCACACATCCCACTCATGCTTGATTGTTTTACTGTCTCATCATGTTGTTGTTGTGACCCACCCTGAGCCCGCTTGTGGGGGACATTAAATAAGTAGAATAAATACGGGTGTCGTGATGGGGAGGCAGAGGCATTGGCCAACCACCTGTGCAGGCCTCTTGCCTTGAAGACGCTACGGGTTTGCTGCGAGCGATGCCTTGACGGCACTTTCCCCACCACTCAACGCTTGTGCCTTTTCCCCAGAGGAGCAATAGAGACAGGCCTCCCAGGGACAGTCACGGGGAGGGGGGGTGGGGGGAGTTAACCATGCCTTTGAACTGCTTATGTTACAAATTAATGAATTATGTTAATAATACAAATGAAACAGGTTAGGTTAAACTGTTAAAAACTAGTTTCACTGTCGTTTTGAGTAGTTATAGGGCAAGTTTGTCCTTGTTCAGTTTAGTTCAGAGTTTGAGGATGATTTTAGACCTAACACTGTACATTAGAAACAATTTGAGAGGGAAGCAAAAATGTCTTCTAGTTCTGGATCCCCTTCTTGGACCCAGTAAATGAAACAGTAAGTAACACACTCTACGTAAACGGCTGACCTCAGAGGGTAACTAGTGTAAAATGCAGCAGGATACTTATTAGCTGGGGCTGACTGCTCAGCACCTATTATGCCTGTTTTGAAAATTAAATTTGTTGCCAGTTTGTTTCCCGTTGAAGGTGTGCTGCCTGTTGCCTTTCATTGCCTATCCTAGCATCCATCCAAGTGGCAGCTCAGCTTCCCTGACCAACACTGATGGATTGACCCTTCCTTCCTTCCTTCCTTCCTTCCTGTTGGGTGGTTGGTTTGGTCTCTGCTAGATCTAGTGCTTCCTCCGTGTCCACTCTTATTTTATGATATATAGACTTCGTTAAGAACATTTCTGCATTTCTGACACGTGGCAAGGTGTCTAAGAGAGAGTTATTCAGGAAGGCTGACTGTGTTTGAGGTCATGGCTAGATCTGCTTGTTCTTGTGGTTTTCTTTTTTTAATTTATCACCAGCCATGAGCTGGGTTTTAAAGAAGGGAAAGTTTAAAATGCTCCAAATAAATATGGTTACTTGCCCATTAGCACTTGGCAAGAAATTTATTTCAAACAGCTGTCTCAATGAGACACATAAAGATTGTGTTTAAGAGACTCATTTTCTCCTGTGCCACAAAAAACACATGCAGGCATTGTAAGGAATATGCTTCCAAGATGCTGGTTGGTATTGGATTAAGTTTAAGAATTCTTCTCAGTGGAAATTAGCTAATTTGAACACTGGCAGCATCTTCTCCCATCTCAGGCTGCACAGGCCTTCCAGGTGGCCAAAGACGGAGAGGTGCAGCCACCTCTGTAACTCACACTCCGGAGGGCCATGCGCTCTTCCATGGGGCTCTGAATGAGCCAAGGCTGCCCTGACCACAGGGAATGCTTTAAAAAAAAGAGCAGGTGCCAGAGGGCATTGCTCTCGCCTTCCTCTTTGCAGGTGCAGGGTCCAGAGATGAGGAGGAAGTATTAAGAACACGACACTTTCCCTTAGCCTTGAATATTAGTGCTAAGTGCATCAGGTTGCTTAATGCCCTCACTGTGCATTTCCCACCACCAAAGTGCAAGGTTAGATTCTGTGCTCTAAGCGTGCCTGATGGAGCCTTGCACTGCCTGCACTGTCATCTGAGATGCAGGTATCCTGGCTGGAGTTTAGGTAGTGTTAGGGAGAGGGGGCCTGTGATTGACTGCATGCTTAGTCAGCATCCTTAAGCTACACTGGGACACCATGTTTTTTGCTGGCTTAATATTACATCTGTGCTGGGCAGACCTGAGGCTGGACATGCTTAGGGTGCCAGCAAAGTCCACTTCCCCATGGCACAACTTTAGGCCTCCTGCCTCTGTGCCCTCATAGCAGTTGTGCTTGAGTGGTGCCTCTCCCCTGCTGGTGGGGGGCTGCCCACCTGCGTATCTCCAGATATGCCAGCATGTCTCAGATACATTGATGTAAGTCTCAGATACATTGCAGGGCCTAGTTATCCTTCTGGCTCAAGGTTTAGCACTGTGCTATAAAACTAATATTTTCCTAAGCCATCTGAAATAGCTAACAAGTTTGCTAAATGATTGTGCCATGCTTTATACTTCAGGCGAATGAGATTGTGATTACATAAATTCCTACAAAAATGTATAGGTGAAAAATAATAAAAATCCCAGCCAAGAGTGATTTCCTGCCGTGTTTTATTATTATTTTTAAATCAGAATCTAGTTGCCCAGTGTACGATGTAATTTGATGGTAAATCTCCTGTTTATGAAAGAAACATACATTCACCAGGTGCGATTATTAGTATTAATACATTCTGCTAGTGAAAATTTTCCGTCCCTCATTTTGAATCTGATTCAAGGGTGCGGAGGGGGGGTGGTATGTCTAATTCACCTAGTGAAAAGGGGGCTTACCACACTTTCGTTTTATCATGCATAGCTTGGCATACTCACTTGTGCTTTGATGGAGTAAGGTACATATAATGTTCCAAGCAAGACACAGAAATGTTCCTTTCTAGACATTCCTAGTAATAGAGTATCTGTTGGATCCCAAGCATTCAAAATAACTCCACGTTTAAGAACAAAGCAAGGTTTATTTCAAAGCGTTGGTATAACCAGAACAGGACATTGTTAGGAATAACTACAGGTGACCAGGGAAGGCATAATATAGACATTTGAACCGGGTCAGGACCAATGACCCCAATTCCCGCTGGCGGGAATAGAACATACAATTCGCGCCCATTGCATGGGAACGTAACAGTTCTATAATATCAACACAGGTTCGGTTCACAGGCTAGATACCCAAAACACTCTAGGCGAAGCTTCCCTCCTACTACCAGCTGCACGACTTTGGCGAGTTCCGCTGACTACAAAACATAACTCAAGTAAACAAGGAACGGGGGGGGGGGGGGGGAAAAAAATGAAAAGGAAACATGACAATGGCAGCTAGCTGACAGTATCTCAGACTTGTATCAGATTTAATTTCTGAGCAGGTCTCATGTTTCTTACTCTAAGCTTGCATGTAATGTATTAAATCGAATTTAAGAAAACATTTTTTTCTATATAGATATGATTTTTTTATATAAATAAGAGTGAGAAGATTCAGTTGTTGAAAATGTATTCGGTCATTGCTTTCTTGTTGAATTTCCCAGGTATATGGAAAAACTTACTCACACAAAGTGGATATATTTTCTTTGGGCTTGATCTTGTTTGAACTCCTTTACCCGTTCACCACTCAGATGGAGAGAGTCAAGGTAGGTATGCTATTGCCAGAATGACATTCTTTCTGCCTTTTTTGTTTCCAAGGTACTATGTTAAATATGTGGTGTGGAGAGTGCCTGTTCATCTCCCTTATAAATAAAAGCCGAATGGTGGTGGCACTTCTCTAGAACATTCCACACGCTCCAAAATCAGTTTGCTCTCTGATCTGTCATTCAGAGGGTCTCCCTATCCACTGGCTGCTTTGCCTGAGTCCTGCCTCCAGCATTCTAAACAGTTTGCTGTTCCTCTCCCCCCCATAGCCAGTCAGAACACAGAGGTTATTTGCATATGCAGCCACATTGGCCTCTGCCTCGGAACACAGAGGTCGTTTGCATATGCGACTTGATTGGCTTTTGCCTCTAACATTCTAAACAGTTTTGCTGCTCTGAGGTAAAATGTATCCAATCTCCAGTGAGGGCTGGAGATCAGTCAGAATTACAACTGCTTTCCAGACGGCAGAGATCAGTTCCCCTGGAGAAAATGGTGGGCTCTGTGTCCTTATATGCTGCTGAGGTGGGCCCCGTATGACAGCCAATGTGATGCAGCAGTCAGGACTTCAGAGCACGGGAGAGGCTGCAGGTGTGTGGGGGGGTGGAAAACTGAAGAGTGAGGGGGAAATAAAGGTAGGTTGATGATTGGCTGGGAAGGAGATAGGGTTGCCAACTCCAGGTGAGAAATTCCTGGAGAGGTGAGGGATGGAGCCTGGAGAGGGTGAGGTTTCAGGAGGCGTGGGACCTCGGACAGGTACAAAGCCATAGACTCCACCCTCCAAACCAACTATTCCCTTCTGGGGAACCATCGTTGCCAATCTCCAGGTGAGAGCTGGAGATCACTCAAAATTACAACTGTTCTTTAGGTAGCAGAGATCAGTTCCTCTGGAGAAAATGGTGGTCTCAGTGTCATTATACCCTGTTGAGGTCGCCACAGCAAATTGACACTGAGTGTCCAAGCTCGGGGCACCTGCCCAGAGCCTCTTTCTAGAGGTCGTTGTATTTATTTCCACAACGGGCCTTTTTCCTAGTCTGAAATATTTATATTCCATCCTTCCACAATGCCCTGGTTGTCCTACAAAATATAAATATACACAGTTAAATGTTTAGTTGAAACACATACAATAACATACACTTAAGTGAAAACTGCAGCTCCTGCAATATTTATCACCATCAGCTATCAATCAGTGATAGTCATCAGTTCCTTCTGCCAAAAGTGTGTTGCAATAGTTCCGTTGTGCACCCTTGTTTGAAAGAACTGCATGAGTGTGGGAGCTTTCCATACCCCATCTGACAGGCTGTTCGACAGTGTGGGTGTGGCTGTGAAGAGCTTGCCTCTTGCCCCATTGTGAGTGAGGAAACTGATTTGACTTCCATCACTGTTAACCCAAGTAGGCTCAGTATAAGCCTGCTACAGTTTATGTCCTCCTGGGCTCTTGATGCAGCATCAGTATAGGCTCACTGATCAGTGAATGATAATAGCCATATTGTTGGATCTGGGTAGACTTTGTTCTCAGTTTTGCCCAAGTGCAGCCCCATCCCACGTGGCTCTTCTAACTGCATGTTCCATGATCCCCAGCAGGGCTGCCTTTGGAGACCAAAGAAGACCTCTCTTTGCTTTTTGCACCGACAGACAAGCTGGTTGGCTCCAAGCCAAGTCCTGTAGTTGGAGTTGTGCCTCCCCTCTCGGGCACTTGTTCATCAGAGCCTCAATGGCTTGGCCAAGAGGGATAGAATATATTGCACTCAAATAAGATTTGAATTCAGGTGAAAACTAATCAAAATCCAAATTGAACAGGCCTTTTTTGTTGGTACAGTTATTGTTAACCATACCAAAGAGTGGCACAAATAATGAAGAGGAGTGTTGCCGTCTTCGTTGTCTTGCTGATGCTGTTCCTGTTCCACAAGGCAGGATCTTGAACCTCCACCCATAATGGACAGGAGGAAGTAGGAAACACAGGCAGAGGCCCCTGAACAGTTAAACTGTACATACCAAACCAGTTGGTTGCTGACAAGGAAGGCATCAGATCATCTCTGTATGAGAGAAAAGGCCTGATTTTTGGTATCTATAGTTCCAAATAAAAGCATTAATAGCCATGCCTTTTCCTGATGCATCCCCAGCTCAGTCTGGTATTGAAAAAAGACATGCAGGACTTCCGGTTTTTGCAATCTAATGGCGGACACGTCTCTCAGGAGCTCCCGAGGACGCGATCCGTGAACTGGCAGATGAGAGGGGGTGCAATTGTACGTGCCCCCCCGGGGCCTTTGTGAAGGGCTCCTAGTCATGGGGTGCTAACAATCGCCTCTCCCAGCACACTGCCGGTGGATTGAGGCATTCCGATGCCCCGAAGGTCTCACCGCTGTGTTCCAGTACTGAACTCAGAGACGCACACCGGGACAAGTGAGTGGAGGTCGAGCATTTTACACATTTTGATGGCGGGATCTACCTGATCAACATTGAGAGTGAGTTCAGTTGAAACGAGAACCAGAGAAATGACTGAAAGTCCCCCTTAAAACAAGCGGGGGGGGCGGGAACAACACACCCCCCCTACGGAAACAAAAATGGACTTAAAGCATGCTTTTTAAAGGGGGGGTGGAACTGAAAGCAAAATGGGACTATAGTAAGGAACTTACAGCAGAACTACAGGCGAGTTGCAGACTTCAGAGACTTTTGGCAAAATTTGTTAAATGTAAACATCCTCAAAGATGTCGCAGAAGAAGACTGAGAAAGATAAGCAAACAAAACGTAAGCTTCTTCCAGGAAGTGCTAGCTCAGCGAGTGCGGTCACGTGACCGGAAACAACCATAGACTTCTCTAAGATACTAACAGAAGCATTGCGACCCCTGCTGGAGCAAATGAAGACACTTAATCAAAACTTTGCTGCACAGCAACAGCATCTAGACGAGACTTTTAAAAAAACAGAGCAAACAGCTGAGAATCTCAAATAGGTGAATGCCAACACCAAAAAGCTCAAAAAGTAAATGCAGGAGATGGAAAAGTAGAGAAACTCTGATGAAGCCCAGCTTTTACCACTTCAAATGGAGATACTGAGATTCCATGGAGTTCCTGAGACTAAAGGTGAGAATCTTAAACAGATTTTGAGTGATGCTTTGGGATCGGTTGCAGATTTTAAAATGGATATTCTTCAAAGTGAAATGGATGTGATTTATAGGTCGTATTCAGAATACATAAAGAAAAATAATCTGCCCGGCGAGGTGGTGGTAAGATTCTCCAGAAGATATATGAGGGATCAGATTCTAAAATCAGTATATTAAAATTGATGGCAAAGGAGATAAGAATTTTGAAAGACATCCCCTTTGAAATAAAGGAAATGATGAAAAAATACAGAGACTTGGCTTTGTTTCTACAAGAGAACAACATATCCTACAGATGGATTTTACCCGAAGGCATACTCTTCAAATTTAAAGATAAAAGGGGGGAAATTGACTTTGTTATGAAAGCAAGAGAATTTCTGCAGCAACAATTGGATCCAACAGGAGAAGAGGACGAGAAGAGGAACAAGGAGAGCGAAGATGAAACACTTACTGGAAGAAGAAGAAGAAGAGATTGGATTTATACCCCGCCCTTCACTTGGAGTCTCAGAGCGGCTTACAAACTCCTCTCCCTTCCCCTCCCCACAACAGACACCCTGTGAGGTGGGTGGGGCTGAGAGAACTCTGACACAAACTGCTCTTTTTCAAGGACAGCTGTGCCAGAGCTTGTGACTGACCCAAGGTCACATCAGCAGGTGCAAGTGGAGGAGTGGGGAATCAAACCCGGTTCTCCCAAATTAGAGTCCACGCACTTAACCACTACACGTGGGGCGGCTGCCCCCAAGCAAGGATATCGATTGAGGGAAAGAAGAGGCAAATGAGATGCTAATTTTCTCTGAAGTTTGACTTTTGATTCTTATTATATAATTGTTCTTGTATATTGTTATTTACTAAGTCAGAATATCTGGACTTGAATTACTTGAGCAACTTTAACGAGCAACTTTAACGATCACTTTCAACGTAATAAGTTACTCATTTTTTTTACTTAAAGCTACTTTATTGTAACTATTGTATGACCACCATCTCTTGGGTTTTTAGTGGTTTGTCTTTACTTTCTCCCATAGTTTATAGATTCCCTTTCCCTATTTTCTTGTAGTTTTTAGAAAATAAAAAAAAATAAAAAGAAAGAAAAAACACATGCAAAAAGGCTGGGGGGGGGCTCTATTTAAAGCTGAATCTTAGTATGTGGGTAACCCCGCCACCTACTTGAAAAAAATCCTCATTAAAGTTTACACCTGCTTGTTGCATAACAGAATTTTAATTGTTAAATGCAAGTGCATAAAATTTGGCTTGGGTGAGGGGGTGCTGTTTCTGATAATTTCATCCCAGTTGGGTAGAATTTTTTTAAAGAATTGTACATACAAGCCAAAGATGGTTCCACTGTTGAATTCAAAGGAATCCAATACAAAATAGAGAAAATAATCCAGAGAGATAGTAATATAACTATAATGTGTGTGTACAGGGGCAGGAAGAAGCCCAGGCCCCGCCTCCTGCCTGCAGAGACACTCAGGGAGGGGAGATATAAATGCCTCCCTGCGCTTCCCGTCTCCAGTCAAGCCACCGCGGCAGGCTGGCTGGAGACGGGGAGGGCAGGGAGGCAGACATGCCTGCCTTCCCCCCTGAGCCTCTCTGCTTTTGCGGAGAGACTCGGGGGGGGGGGGTTAAATGCCTGGGAGGCACCTGAAGAAGATCGGGCAGGGAACCCAGGCATGACTGCCTCCCTGCCCATAGGCGTAATCTTGGGGGGGGCTGAGGGGCCTTAGCCTCCCCCCGGATTTTTCCAGGGGAGACAGCCTCCCCCAGCAACCAGTGCCAGAGATAGGGAGGGAGAGAATGGGAGGGACCCAAACTTTTCCCTGCAGTTCTCCCCAGCCTGCCTTAGTGTACTGATTTCTCTCCCTGCCCACTCACCCCCAGCCAGCTCGCACAGCTTTTCTTTCACCAGGCAGAGATTGGTCTTGTCGGCTCCAAGGAATGGGTGGCCCCGTCCCTGCCCTCTCGGCAGCCCTCATTCTGGCCAGGCTTTGGCCAGAGGACAGTTTCTGTGAGCTGCCCTCTCTTCAGCCACCATCTAGCCTAGGCTGCTCTTTGAACCACCTGTGTTGCTGCTGCACAGATCCCTCGCTGCAGGAGGAAGGCAGGTCTGTCCTCCTGGTGGGTCTTGGAGCCGTGGGGTAGCATGGGTGTCACTGCTCCTTATGTATGCCTACTCACATGTATTGTGGCAAGCATCAATTCAGCTGCAGATAGAGAGGCAGCGAAGAGGAGGAAAGCTGTGCCCTCTGCGTTCCTCATGCTGCATACAAAGACTGTTTTATTGGTGGGGTCTTTGCTGCTTTGCCAGAAGACGCCGGAAAGGGTTAAATGCACTGAGATTTTCTAGAGGGGAGGGGAATCTGAGCAGCCGTTTTCCCAGCTCACCTCCTCTTTTCCTTCCCGAGAAAACTTCTCTTTGCAACCCTCTCCTTGCCAGTAGGGGAGCTGAGTTGGTGCAGAAAGGAAACACAAAGGCTGGGAGGAGGAGATGGTGAGCAAGCAAATAGCCCAATTACACTCCGTGGGGGAGAACTTCTTGGACACATACTCCAGTGGGTGGAGCGTCCCATCTCCCCCCCCCATTGCAGGATAGCCCCTCCCATTGCCACGTCCGAGGCGTCTACTTGGATTACAAAAGGTTTATTTTCATCAGGGTGATTTAAAATGGGTTCAGAAGTAAACAACCTCTTGAGGTTCTTAAATGCACGCTGGCACTCTGGGGTCCAGTCCAGTTTGGTACCAGACTTCCTACTGTCGGGACCCTTCCCCTTCGTTTTTAACAAGTCAGTAAGGGGCAGGACTACCTGGGCGAAGTTGGGGGTGAATTTGCGGTAGAAATTGGAGAATCCAAGAAACGCTTGGAGTTGGCGCTGGGTGCAAGGAGCCTCCCACCCCCCATGTCCTGTACTTTATAGGGGTCCATGCCCAGCCCCTTCCCCAATATCCGATAGCCCAGGAAATTCAGTTCATCCCTACAAAACTCACATTTGGAGAGTTTGAAGCACTTCCCGGACCAACTTTACATGCAAGTCTTTATCTTTTGAATAAAGCAAGGTATCACCTAACTACACTAGCGCCCCCTGGAATAAATGCTTATTTAACACCTCATTAATTAAATTCATAAAAACCCGAGGAGCTCCCGCCAACCCAAATGGCATCACCAGGTATTCAAACTGTCCTAACAGTGTATTGTAAGCCGTTTTGTGTTCATCCCCCTCCCAAATGTGCACTGTGTAGTACGCCTCTCGCAAGTCAACCTTGGTGAAAATGCGCCCCTGGGAAGCTTCCGCCAGAAGGTCTTTGATGAGAGAAAGGGGGTAGGCATTGGACATAGACACTGCATTTAAACTCCGATAGTCTGTGCACAGTCACAACCCACCATCCTTCTTCTTCCAGAAAAGGAAGGGGGAGGAGGCTGGTCGGATAAAACCTCAGGCAAGGTTTTTGTCAATAAACCTGCGTAGTTCCTCCTTTTCAGTTGGGCTCATAGAGTACAGCTTTCCTTTGGGCATTTTGTGCCCTGGCAAAATTTCTATTGCACAGTCCGACTTTTGGTGGGGGGGAGCTCGTCTGCCTCCTCCTCTTCACTCCTCTATACTCGGGGGATGAGCTCAAGCTCTCCATGCACCAAACAAACACACTCTGCAACGGGAGTTGGCATCTCCCCCCCACTCGGGATTCCACCCCTGGACTTTGCATTGGGGGTCGGGGAAGCGCAGGGTCCCTCCACTCCATTGAACGTGTGGGTCATGATCTCATAACCAGGGGTTGCCCAGTACCATCGAGAATTTGGCGGCAGGGGTAGTGATGAATGGGCGTTGTTCCTAATGGGGCTTCATCCCCATTACCAGGGGCACAGTTTGGTACTTGCATGCCTCTTTCATTGGGGACCCATCCATCTGTGTGAAAACTAACGGTTCAGGCAGTGACTAGCGACAGGCTGATTAAGTCCCGTGCGTATCCAAAATCTATCAGTGCTCTCACCTGTATTTGGGTGCCCTGTTCAGGATTTATTACATTCACAGTCACATACAACGAAGGGGGAGAGGCTCTCACCGAACTTGGCACGTGGGACTTTCGGACCTGCCGGGTTGCGCCCTTACAGCAGGTTCCAGCCTTTTCCCACCAGCTCGTCTGCCTTATCCCCGCTAGAGGAGGTGCATTCAGGTTTTTGTCGCTCTCCTGCTTGAAGCGCCTTGGGATGTTTCATCCGAGCTCCTTACAGTTTGGGCTTCTTCTCAGAAGTCTTGCATTCATTCATCTCCCCATCTCCAGGGTTCTTGTCAAGGGGACAGCTTGCTCTGAAATGACCCGAGACTCCACATCTCAGGCATAGGACCTGACGCAACCATTGGTCCCTGATGGCTTCTCTTGTCTTGGTTCTTGCCCCTCGGTGTTCTGCCGCCGTCCTTGCAGGGACACGGGGCTCGTACATCCACAACAAGTTGGAGCGGTTTGCTGCCTCACAGGCCACCTGAATCCACCAACATCAGTGGGTTGCCCTGGGCCAGTGCCCGATCTAGAATTGCATGGTTCAGCCCGGCCCGATAAAATTCAATGAGGACCTCTTCGGGCCACCCCTGGAGCTTCACAGCATATGTTTTGAATCCATCGGAGTACTCCCACACTGAGCGCCCCCCCCCCAGGCGCAGGCCTCTCAAGCAGGTGTGCGCTCTCTCTAGCTCCATGGGGTCTTTGTATTGGCGTCGGAGGGCCCACATGAAGGCATTCACATCTCAGAGTTCCGGTCTCTGGACATTGTGGAGGCCCACGAACCAGTCGGTCGCCTGGTCCTGGAGGCGCAACCCTGAGCCTTCGGGGTAGGGCGGGATATAAATTCAAATATAAATAAAATAAATAAAATCCACACGGTGCTCCCTGTGGCGAAAGTGGGGCCCCAATCACGTAAGAACTTGCGCACCTGCAACAGGAAAAATGCTAGCTTCTCTGGAGTGCCGTCAAATGTCGCTTCCAGGGTATCGCTGGGCTGCTCCGGAACTTCCAGGGGCACAGGTGGTCCATTCAGCCCGGCCAGACCAGCAGGAACACCCAGAGTTGCTGGGGGAAGAAGCAGAGGTACTTGCAGAGGGGCCAGCAGCGCCCTCCCAGTTCCATCAGGGGCCCGTTTACGATTCCAGAACTCTTGCTGGATTGCCTCCATGATGATGCCCGGTATGTCCAGTATTACGTTTTGCATCTCTCGCCTTATCTCTTCAGCCTCACCCCTGAACTCCTTACGGAGATGTTCAGCTTCAGTGTCCTCCACAGCACGGATGCACTCTGCTTCCTCCTGAAACAAATGCCCATGGCGCTGTCAGGCACTGTCACCCGCGAATCTCTCGGCCCTCAGGTCAGGAGTCAACAGCCAGGTGGGCTCAGCCCAGGAGGGGAGAGGCGCTCATGAGTCTCAGGTCTGCGCCCCACCTTCAGCTCCTTTGGGCTCCGCGGCCATCACTGGAGCTGCCATGGTCCGTTGCTCCAGCGCAGTGCTGCCCGTTGCAGTTGTAGGGATTTCCCCATCCTCTCTGCTCATCACGTTGGTGGTGCAGGAGGCTGAGGAAGGAAAAGCTGAGTTTTAACAAACTGTCAGATTCCTGGTTAAATCAGTTCTCAACACCAGCCAGTTTGTAGAAAGCTAACTTTGAGATGATAGATACCATCCTAAACACATCTATTGTTAGAACTGAACGCACGAAGGCTACAGATACAGGGAATTCAAGTAAAAGCACTTAAGATCAGGACCCAATCATCTCCCCCCCCCTCACATTTGCTCGCCAGAACTAACCATCAGCTCCCCCCCCTTCCCCCCATATGCACATAGCCTAACATAGCAAGGAAACAAGAGTACAGACATTTGAGAAGCCAGGATGTTTGGCACCCCGAAGGTGACAAGCCCCAGACACTTCAAAGAGAGGGGGAGAGAGGAGCCTCCCCTCTCAATGACAGGCGAGCTGTAGACTTTGATCATGCCCTAAGAGGAAATACTGAAAGACTTGGGAATGTTTAGTCTGGAGGAGATCGAGGGGGGACATGATTACTCTGATTTGAAGGGCTGTGTCACTTAGAGGAGGGCAGGGAGCTGTTCCTGTTGGCAGCAGAGGACAGGACTCGCAATAATGGGTTTAACTTAAGGGCAGGAAGGTACCACTGGACATGGGGGGGGGATTTACAGTAAGAGTTCTGAAATAGTGGAATGAGCTGCCTGGAGGGGTGGTGAGCTCCCCCTCACTGGCAGACTTTAAGCAGTGGATGGACAAACACTTGTCAGGGATGTTCTAAACTGATCCTGCATTGAGATGGCCTGTATAGTCCCTTCCAACTCTATGATTCTATGAACATCTAATCACTGCATCTTGATTATCAGGCTGGGATGCACAATCCTTTTCTCCTTTCAGTGTTTCTGCCCTATTCTTCTTCCCAGTCCTCCAAGAGATGGACGATGCAACAGAACTCATGCTCTGCTCCTAGAGGGGCCTTGGTTTGTGGTTTAAGCACTCTACAAAAGAAAGGAAGATGTCTCTGCCCTATTCTTTATCTCAGGGCATCAGTGAATTGAGACCAAGAAGTTCCAGATGATGACCCTGGTTTCCATCCTGTTCCTCTTGAAACCAGAACCTTGGTTTTCATCCACTGATCTCAAGGATGCCTGTTTCTATTCCACCTCAATATTGTCAGTTCCTGTGGTTCACTGTCAGAGAGGCCCATTTCCAGTTCAGCAGACTAACAATTCTGCACTGAAGCAATCATCCCCGTTATTCCATGCGTTTATGTTTAATGTTTTAAATATTTGTATTCTGCTCCCCCCAAAAAGAAAATATTTTCTGAAACCCAGTCTTCACTCTAATCATCATTAACTGAAGGTATCCAGAGGCCTCTGCCCAGGATCGTGTTCATGTAGGAGAGGGGCAGTCTTTCAGATGCC
>NW_015172103.1:186960-196751 GCF_001447785.1 Gekko japonicus
AAACAGACTGCAAGTCAATTTTATCTTTCCAGTGTTGTAATAGGAGTCGTAGCTGTAGTAAAGGCACGGAGGGTCCATTTGCCATTGATAGCCTCCAAGAGATGGGTGCATAGTTTGAAAGTACATTAATAATCCTCATAAATCAATGAACCTTCTAATGCAAAACTGATATGAGTAACTTCTTCCCAGAAAAGCTGAATAACCATACATGCCCAAAGTATATCTGCAAGGGACGCATCCTATAAGTTACAATGCCAACAAGGCAGGATCTTGAACTCCCACCCATGATTTGTTAGGAGGGTTAGGGTTTTGTCTGTATATCTGTAAGAAGTAGAATGTGGGGGGCTCAGCTGGATGCAATAGGTGGTAACTAATCAAAGGCACAATTTCAGATGTCAGGACTAACAGTTCTAACCTTTTTAATAATGTTGTTACAGACACTGAGTGAAGTGAGGAGCTTGACATTTCCACTACTGTTCATTCAGAAATATGCACAAGAGGTACTGTACATCCATATTTTCATTCTACACTCATGTTTCTATGTATTTAGTCATTTAGCTATTTAGCTGCTTCTACTCTATAAACCATGCTGTAAGTCAGAGCAATTTTGAAGTACATGAAAATTGTGCACGGTAATGTTATTAAAACAGTGAAATGAAATAACAGAAAAATGCAGACACCAAATTCAGATGGGAGTTAGTAATACAATAAATCAGTTTCAACATTTAATACAGTCTCAGCAACATCTCTCCACAGCTGAAACCACTCTCCACAAACATTGGCAAATAATGCCAAAGATGCTAAAGTTTAAATGATTAGGCACCCTGCAAATCTCTGAGGGTAACAGTTCCCAGCCAAAGCACCACTATTGGGAAGGCACAGGTTCCTTCCCTCTGTACTTTAGAATGCTTGTACATACCTAATCATAACTGACAATCGGGTAGATACAAGCAGAAACACATGATCTATCTTCTCATTCACCAAGCCACCTGCTCACACACCAGCTTGGTGTAGTGGTTAAGAGCACGGATTCTAATCTGGGAGAACCAGGTTTGATTCCCCACTCCTCCAGTTGCACCTGCTGGATGACCTTGGGCAAGCTGTAGTTCTGGCACAGCTGTCCTTGAAAAAGAGCAGTTTCTGCCAGAGCTCTCTCAGCCCCACCCACCTCACAGGGTGCCTGTTGTGGGGAGGGGAAGGGAAAGGAGTTTGTAAGCCGCTCTGAGACTCCTTTGGGTAGTGAAGGGCCATTGGGGTATAAGTCCAATCTCTTCTCCTTCTTCTTCCCATAGTTTGTTTAAAAGTTCCCGAAAGGTCTTGAACCATGTATACTACAGTGGAAGCTTTGTGAACTGACATCAATGAGGATTTATTGATTCATTTACATTATTTTTAGTCTCCCCTCTCCCCCTCCCCATCTCACTGAGACTCAAGGGGGATCACACAGTGTAAGTTAACAGGGCTAATAAGATGGGACATCCAGGAAGCAGCGCAACAGGATCAGGATTGCAGGAAGCTGAAATGAACTGAATCAAAGCATAGATATTAACATGTTGAATGATGCAGGAAGTGTATCAAAGAGATTGTACTATGCAGCCGCAGATAATATGTACTGTATGCAGTCCCTATCATTTTATTAAAGGATTCTTCTGAACCATTTCTTTATAGTATATCCCTTTTACACGTATAAAACTGCCCTCGTTATTAATTAAGTTTTGCCCAGTTCGTAGAAGGCCAGAAGAGGGGGAGCCCTCCTGACTGCATCAGGGAGGCTGTTCCCCAAGAGGGAATTGCGTGTGTGTACAAGCAGTTAGGGGTTTCTGTGGTCATTTGCATGGTGGCACTCGGCGGGCGGCAGATGATTATTTGTATTGAGCCTGGTGACTGATGGGCCCCTCCCAGTTTTTGAGAATACATCAGAAGTTCCTTTAGCATTTCCTAAGAGGCACAGATTTTTCTAGTCAGGATGACTTCATTTAAGGTCGCTTTTTTGATTCACTTTCAGGAGTTCCTTTTGTGCTGGCAGGTGTGTTACTTCACAGAGGACCACTTGAAGTATACCAATTAGCTACCTGTTTGTTTGAATATTTCCAGATATTACTGTTTTTTCCAGTTTGGATTATTTAAAATACTCGTTGTAATATACTATGGACCACTCAGTGTATGTGATGTTCATGCTGACGATGCTGTCTCCCATTTAGCATGTGATGGTGAAGCATATGCTGTCCCCCAGGCCCACCGACCGACCAGAAGCTGCAGACGTCATAGACAACGCTTTATTTGAAGACCTGGAGTTGCCAGCAAAACCAGTGCTCAGACAACGGTCACGGACAATAAGTTCCTCCGGAACGAAGCATTCAAAATAGCCAAGCAAATAATTTGGCACAGTTATAAACACAGAGAATGTGTATTCAGGCTCAAACAACATCTCTTGAGTTAAATTTATATACTAAATCACTTAATCTTTTCAGTTTTCTGAAATCAAATAACTTACACATTCCATTATTAATTAAGCTGTTTCTGATTTCTGATAAACTCTCCTGTGTTTGGATCATGTAAATATGTTTTAAGAAACTGGAAATTGCTATGTGCATTTTTAAGAACATGTTAATCTGAGCCGATACAAATTCTCTAAACAAAGACATCTAAAAGCAAGCAAAAGTGTTTTTGAAAAGCCTCTTTTTGCCTTGCAAGTGTTTGTTTTATTACTAGTAGCCAGCTCAAATTGTTGTTACAGTTGTTTACCAAGAAATTTTTCATAAAGATTGCCAGGTTTGACAATAAAATTGAGTGGATATGATTTCTGTTCCCACTTGTTCAAAACTTGTAATTTCTTAAACATAAAGCCTTAGTCCGCATGAAATCATGTAGGTTTGTAGTAAATTTAGATCACTTAATGCCTTTTATCTTCATTGTAAATATTTTATTTATGCAAATATAAAATCAATCCATTTGGGTTGGTGGTGTACAGTATGCACTTAGAACAATTGTCAAGTGCATTTAATTACAGTGACTTCTTTCAAGTCTTAAATGATTTAATAAAAACTTTGTAAATTTACATATGTTTGTCTTGTCCAAAAACTGCATGGTAACAACTTACAGGAGACCTGCACTTTCCTGTGTGCCTGTGGACATATTTATGGTGGGGAGAAGAACCTCTCAGGGTTAGATCAAGATGGGTAGCCACGTTAGTCTGTCTCTAGCTACTGCTAGAGAGCGTAGTAGAAACGAGCAAGAGTCCAGTAGCACCTAAAAAATTAACAAAATATGTAGCAGGGGATGAGCTTTTGTGAGTCACTGCTCACTTCTTCAGACTCACAAAAGTTCATACCCTGCCACATACTTTGTTAGTTGTTAATGGTGCTACTGGGCTCTTGCTCTTTTCTACTACACTCAGGGTTAGGCTTTCTAGCCTGAATCCCTGATGAGGCCCCTCTTGACTCATCGGTGACAGACAGGCGCCCCATCTTCCTGGGTTTTTAGCATATGATAGTCTTCTCGGGTTGGTAGATGTAAGCGTGCTTTCTGAGTTTTGAGTCTGTTGTGAATTCTTTTCGCAAAGTGAAAAACAAGTGTGTGTTTTTCAGTGCCACAATGCTGAAAATCAAGGTTACTTGGATTTCTTGATGAAGAGTAGAGAAAGGAGAACTTTGTTGGGGAACAAATCTGGAGAGAGTTGAAGTGTGCTTGAATTATGGCTGGAAATTATGCTACCATTCCAATATAACAAATTTTAGGAGGACATTTTCTTGAGCCCAGTTAATTATCTCGGGCAATGCATTTATCTATTAGTGTCTCCTGTTCTGGCGACTCGGTCTGTGTAGTCTGTTCAATTAATCGAGTTTTTTCTGTGGCTGAGCTCTTAATCATCACTACGGAAGGTGATGTTTGGCAAATGGCACCACAGACGGCACCTGTGAAACTTTTTCTTTTCTAAAAGTTAAGTGAATGTGACTGCAACAAATATAAAGAGTACAAATTCAGTTCCAGGCAACTCAAATGTGTCTCAGGGGGTTATACAGTTTTTACAGTCTCAGAGAGTTTTGAGTTCCTGTTCTGCATGCAGTTTTTATTTGGAAATTTTACAGGTTTCATTAGAGTGTTGAATTCTGCAATTCCAGGTGGGGAGAGCTGGTGACTTGGATCCCATTCAGCTCCAGTTCCCAAAAATTAAGATTTTAGACAGAGAGTTCTGCAATCTATTTGATGTTTTCTTTTTGAATAAAAAAGGAAGAGGGCCTAAGCAAAATGGTCTTCCAAGTCTAAAGAATGTGTAACTGTCCTGTCATAGCTAAACCAAAAATAACTTACAAGTGTTTGAAGACAAGCATGACTTCATTAGATAACTGACACATGGGAATCGGGGCAGTAGAATGAGGATTCCTCTTGGTTAGGGTTCCATACCAAGGATGCAGGTGAGAGGTCCCCTCTGCATGCACAGTGGAAAGAAGAAGAAATGTTCTTCCTGATCTTATTATGGTGCCAGTGATTCAGGTGGAGAATGCAAGTCTTGGACAAATATTTGGACAGATAATACACCCTAACTACTGAAATCTAAAGTTATGGCTCAGTGTCTTCTTTCCTTGCAAACTGTGAGTGTGTGTGTGTGAGTGTGTGTGTATGCTGCCGAAAGAGCTTCCCCTCTTGGTTCTTGACTCTATGTATGTGGCCAAAGAATTATGGCAGTAGAATGGTTTTTAAAATATAAAAGAAAATCAAATGCTTTTTACTCTGTGAAAGAAGGTAACACTAAAATAGGTGAAACTAGAGGTTAGACGAAAATAGAATCAGAGTTGGAAGGGGCCAGACAGGCCCTCTAGTCCAACCCCTTGCTCAGTGCAGGATCAGACTAGAGCATCCCTGACGAGGTTCATCCAGGTACTGCTTGAAGACTGCCAGTGTCATGCCCACTGTGCCAGCCAGTGAGGGGCGCTCACCACCTTACCATGACAGCCAATTCCAGTGCTGAATTACTCCTGCTGTAAAAAATAATTCCTGATATCCAGCTGGTATCTTTCCACCTGTAATTTAAACCCATTGTGAGCCCTCCCTGCCTTCCTCTGAGGGACAGCCTTTCAAATACTTAGAGAGCAATCATGTCCCGTCCCCGTCCCCCCCCCGCCTCCTCCAGACTGAACATTTCCAAGTACCTCAGGACCTTGGTCTCCAGGCCCCGATCATCCTTGTTGCTCTCCTCTGCACCTGCTCCATTCTTTTTGAAGTGAGGCCTCCAGAACGGCATACAGTACTCCAGGTACGGCCTAACCAATGCAATGTACAGTGGGAACATATAGAAAAGTCCTCCATGTGCTAGCATATCAGAAAAGGGGAAGATATTTTATTTTTAGAGGCAAATGAATCACTACAAAATACGTTGTTGGCTGTGGGTTCTGACAACTATTAATATTTTATACCTGTTTTTGATTCCACTACGACTTGTCTGCTTTTGTTGTTTGTTTATTTAATTGGATTTACTAGGCCACCCTTCCCTACAAGTAGGGCTCAGGGTGGCTTACAACAAAATAGTATACAAAATCTCAATTTAAAAACTAAGTTAAATGCGAGATGGCGGAACAAATTCCAGCTCCCCATATCCTCGCTGGGGATTAACAAGAGATGGGGAGATATGTGAGAGTGCCGGCGGGTGCCCCCAGCACTGTCCTCAACCAAAAGCCTGGTGGAACATCTCTGACTTACATGCTCTGCAGAAAGGTAGCAACTCCCACAGGGCCAGGGCTGGCTCGCTCACTAGGTGAACTAGACGTTCGCCTAGAGCGCGGGCCCTTAGGGGCGCAAAACTGCACCCGCCCCCCTCCAAAAGCCCCCCCATCATTGCATTTCTGTGGCCGGGTGACCACTGTCACTGCCACCTCTTTGGCCGGCTAACTTCTCCCTGCCTGCCCCCTTGGCTTCCCAGCGGAGCGTGAGCGCTTCTCCTCCTCCTCCGCCTCATGGCCAGGGACTGGCAGCAGGAGCAGCAGCAGGGCCGGGGGAGTGACAGCTTCTGAGTGCCCCACTGGTCAGCCTCTTCTCTGGGCACCCTGATGAGGGGCGCCAAATTGCACCCACCCCCCGCCAACCCCTCCCACTGGCTCTGACCGGGTGACTGCTGCCGCTAACTTCTTTGGCCAGCTAACTTCTCAGGAGGAGGAGCAGCAGGACCGGGGGAGCGATGGCTTGTGAATGCCCCGCCAGTCAGCTGCTTCTCCAGGCACCCTGATGAGGGCGCCAAACCACCCACCACGCCGGCCAAAAAAGCCCCCCCCCCTCTGGCTCTGACCGGGTGACCGCCGCTGCTGCCTCTTTGGCCAGCTAACATCTCAGGAGGAGCAGTAGCAGCATGAGGGGGAGCAGAAGGGGAAGGCAGTCAGGGGGAGTGAGTGTGACAGGTGATCTCTGCAGCACCTACAAGAGCCAGCACTGGCAGGGATGGATGTCTGTGGGAAGGCAGTCAGGGGGAGTGAGTGTGGCAGGTGATCTCTGCAGCACCTACAAGAGCCAGCACTGGCAGGGACGGATGTCTGTGGGAAGGCAGTCAGGGGGAGTATGTGTGACAGGTGATCTCTGCAGCACCTACAAGAGCCAGCACTGGCAGGGATGGATGTCTGTGGGAAGGCAGTCAGGGGGAGTGAGTGTGACAGGTGATCTCTGCAGCACCTACAAGAGCCAGCGCTGGCAGGGATGGATGTCTGTGGGAAGGCAGTCAGGGGGAGTGTGTGTGACAGGTGAGGGTTAGGGTTGGGGTTAGGGTTAGGGTTAGGAAAATAGATTTTTATTTTAAGATAACCATTCTACATAGGGTTGGGTTAGGGTTAGGGTTAGGAAAATAAAGTTGTTGTTTTTTTAGGAAAATAAAGTTTTTATTTTAAATATACCTTTCTACATAATTAACATAACGACTTAAAGTTACAGATACAATTTCCAGAAATCTAACACATAACTCATATAGTAATTACAAGTCACTACTATACAACTTACAAAATATAACTTACAAAATGTAACAGTGCAACCCTTTAAACCCGATTTTCAAATCTAGATCACAAGATATACAATACCGGATACACAATACAATTTACATTTCAGTGATAGACAGTAATACATTGATAACTTCAAAGGAAAATGTGCCCTAAAGGAATCGTCTTTTAAGGTACCGGGGGTTAACCTCCTGAAACCATGCCCAGCGATTACACCAGCTATCAACTTTGGTAACCTTTCGTTCCCAAGAACACACCCTTGTAATAAAGTTCAGAATATAATTTGTACTTTCCTGCACTGACACAGGCTGTTTGGTATACTGCTCCTTACGCCGATCCCGAAAAATGCCATTTAACACTATAAGATTAATTAGGGTTAGGGTTAGGGTTAGGGTTAGGAAAATAGATTTTTTAGGAAAATATATTTTTATTTATAACAAACCATTCTACATACAAACAATGTTAATGCTAATACAAGATAAATTCACAAGGATACAGATATTATTCAGAAAAACTATCAAATACTTTTAAGGATTTTAACAACAAATCTTAAACATTTCTATGATTATTTCCAAATTCCAATTTCAGATTTTCAAATTTTCAAAATTTCAAACCTCCAAACATGTTTAAACTTTTTTACTTCCCCCCTTTTTAAACATCTTCAAGCATATTTCAAACATTTTGAAAACATTTTAAACCCTTTAAAGACATTTTAATATATTTTAAACATCTTTTAAACATTTCGAAGCAGTATTACACATAGAGCAGTTTCAAGATTTCAAGATTCTAAACCTTTTTAATATTTGAAACTTCAATTTAAAAATAAAAACTTTTTAATATTTAAAACTTAAATTTTTAAACTATTTTTAATATTTTAACATTGTAAACATTTAAAAATCATGTTAACCATATTTACAGGTACACTTCACCAACAGAATAATCATGAAGAGTTCCTTAAGGTCAAAACTCATGCAAATTATACAATAATGCCTGCTATAAAAGTAAAATTTTAGTGTATTAGGGAATGATACATCTCCGTTATTTACATTTATTCCACCCCCTCCTGCAAAACAGGAGGTGTGGCCCTACCGGGTGAGGGGGTTGATGGGAGTTTCCCCGGGGTCTGGGGGTTCTGTTAGTTTAAAGGGAAGAGGATAACAGTGCTGCTGCTGCTGTCGAAATTGTTCCTGGTTAGTAAGGACTCTTTCTCTTTCGTCTTCCCCAACTCCTTCAACTTCCATCTCCTGTGAATCTTGATGCTGGTCTGCCTTCTTATCCCGTTTGCAAAGCAAAACGGTCATCTTATTCCGGAGGAACTGTTTTTTCCTGAGTCGTTGACATTCTGTACGAGCGGGTTCTTCCATGGACTCCAGCGATTTATCTTGATAGTCATTTAAGTCATCCCCTAACATCACCCTTTTAAGCTTCATCTTCTCTTCAGTTGCTCTCGTCCCCTCGATTAATTGATCCAATTCTTCTACCGTCATCTCCTCCATGGTTCGAAACTTCAGTTTGGTTAACTCCTCACCCGCTTTTCTCCCTCTTCTGACTTCTTCTTTCTCTCTTCTGTCCTCTTCTTTCTCTGAGGAGTCGCAGCCAGCATCTGTCGTTCCCGTTGTCGCCGTTGCCAATCCAGTTCTGCCTTTAATCCCTCAGAACGTACTTTCAGGACGTGTATCGCTTGTAGGCACCAACTGGTCCACTCCTGAGCCGTCAGTTCTGATTTGTGGTTTTCTGGGTCATCAAAGAAATCGGTAACATCCTCTGCCACCGAGTTCTTCCAAGTCTGTAAAATATCCTTTAAAAGGGTTGTGAGGCCTTGCTCGGTTAACCATTGTGGGTAGTTCCCCATGGATGTGCGGACTTTTCGGCCTATGACTAAGCGATCTACGATATTAAGAGATAAGGACCGAGCATATATAACCCTATCTATAAACTTAGCTGACTTCTGTCCTCTTTCCATCATGAACTCTATTAAGGTAGGTTTAAAGTCATTTAGGAGATCCATAATATAATCTCTACTACGTTTATTAATAGCCCTAGTTGGTGCTTCAGGTAGGCCCATATGTGCTAGAAGGAAACCCCAAAACTTAGCCAAATCTAGCTGTTTTGGGTCTCGCGGGGTTAGCAAATTAAGTCCCTCTACCATAGGTAGAGTCTTGGTTCTAGCCCAGTCTTGTGCCAGTCTAACTTCCCTGCCCATCCGGCGACTTCCTGGGGTTCCTGCTGTTGAGCCTGGGTGGGGACTAACCCGAAAAGTAATAGCAGGTTCACTAGGGTTTTCAGAAAGGAGATTTCCCTCTGAGTCCTCCTCATGTTCCTCCATCCTTCCCCGAAGCATATCTATTAGTTCTTCCTGAGATGAGGAGGACAAACAGTAGCGGTAAACCGGAATAGACTCACCCGGATTCTGTGGCATCTCTTGGTTTGCCCCTTCGGTTGCCTCCTGATTCATCTGGTCTATCACCTCTTTGTCCTCACATCGCTTCAGTCTTTTTGCTGGATTTATTTCTGGCGAGGAATCCTGTAGATTTGCTGGTAGATTACCAGCTGGCTTATTAGCTGATGTAGAAGGAGATACTGCCAATTTTCCATTGTGAGCTTCTGGTTCATCTGGTTCATAGGTCAGCTTCTTCCTTTCTTCACTCTGCTCTCGACACTGGTCAGGCGAAAAAACTAAATGGCCAGCATTAGCACTCATATTTTTGAGATCTTCTATCACATCATCCACTGTTCGAGTCAAGAGGGTTACCTCCTGCTGAGTGACCTCAATTTCAGCATTTAAAGTGACCCTCTGATTAATCAATTGCTCTATCT
>NW_015172103.1:197178-197747 GCF_001447785.1 Gekko japonicus
CCGAGGGGGTGCAGAAGGAGAGGTGTGTAGAGTAAAAGGGAAATGCAAAACACCAAGCAGGCCCAAAGAAGCCAAACAGCCAAAACGCCGAGCAGACCAGGTAGGCCCAAAAGCACCAAGGGAGAGCATAGCCAGCCCAGGAGGTGGCAGCCAGCCCAAAGGCGGCAGGAAAGCAAGGGGCAGAAAAGAAACAAAGGGTCAGAGAAGACAACAGAGAAGACAGGCGAAGGCAGACACCGAGACGGGAGAGCAGTCCCGAGGGGGTGCAGAAGGAGAGGTGTGTAGAGTTGGATCAACCAGAGAAAGGGCAAAGAAAAACACCAAGCAGGCCCAAAGAAGCCAAACAGCCAAAACGCCGAGCAGACCAGGTAGGCCCAAAAGCACCAAGGGAGAGCATAGCCAGCCCAGGAGGTGGCAGCCAGCCCAAAGGCGGCAGGAAAGCAAGGGGCAGAAAAGAAACAAAGGGTCAGAGAAGACAACAGAGAAGACAGGCGAAGGCAGACACCGAAAGGGGGGAGCAGTCCCGAGGGGGTGCAGAAAGAGAGGTGTGTAGAGGTGGAGCAACCAGA
>NW_015172104.1:0-4357 GCF_001447785.1 Gekko japonicus
TATAATATCCTTTTTAAGGTGTGGTGGACGCGGGGTGGAGTAGAAAACCAATCTCTTCTGACTGTTTCATTCAATTTTGCCCTGATTTCCTCTGCCAGCCATGTATCTAACATGATCAAATAACACTTCAGCTCACCCGACGGGAAAAGAAGAAGAAGAAAAAGAAAAAGAAGAAGAGGAGGAGGAGGAGGAGAAGGAGATTGGATTTATACCCTCCCCTTCACTCGGAGCTTCAGAGCGGCCTTCAAACTCCTTTCCTGTGAGGCAGGTGGGGCTGAGAGAGCTCTTTTCAGAACTGTCCTTGAGAGAACAGCTCTGACCAGAAGTATGGCTTGCCCAGGGTCACCCAGCGGCTGCGAGTGGAGGAGTGGGGAATCAAACCTGGTTCTCCCAGATTAGAGTCTGTGCACCTAACCACTACACCAAACTGGCTCTCTACCAAACTGGCTCTAATTTAATAGCAGTTTTCCAACACCCTGGAAGAAGTAAAGTCGACACCGCCATTTTGAAAAACCCTAATTTTTAAAAAGCGCAATTACTTCTTTCCTCCTAAGTGAAACATAGCCACCGGTGCTCGCCTTTAACCAGTCCACGGCATCAAATATTCCACGCCAGAAATAACAACACGTGGACCCACCGTTGGACCGGCGTTCTGTCTGAAATGCCCTCCAACAGTTTTTCGGCTCCCGAAAATTAGCATTTGACAGCGCCAGAGGAAACAGAGGGATTCTCCTGTGCTGAACAAAGGGCGATGTGAACTTCTGATCTCATTACTGACAACGTCTTGACCCCGGAGCTTTTCATGCGCTGACCCCCAGGCCGCCTTTGGACTTCAATTGCCCCCCTCTTCCCCTCCCCCCACCTGACATGACCGCATGGGTTTAGCAAGTCGCACCAAGGATTGTGGCTCTTCTAATCATAATTTAAAAATAATAACAAGTGTGTACACAATCGAGGAAAGGCCTGTCGATACGCCGGCTGGGGAGAGAAGAAAAGAAATGGGAAAGAAAAGAAAAACAAAGAAAGGCATCTTGGCTCGAAGGCTGCATTTGAACTGGTATTTAGTGTTGCTTGAAAAGTCGGCCTAAGCCTGTTGAAACCCATCCAGAGTTACTGGATTAAAAGCTCTGCCCGTACTTACTTACACTGCCGCAGGAAAGCAGGGAGGGAGGCTCGTGAGCATCCCCTGAACCTGTTCCTTGTTACTCCTGGCAAGCCGTTTTTTTGTTTGGGAATGCAGTTCGCCAGGAATGAAAGACATACAGTTGGGTTAAGCCTGGAGGGTGAAGAGGCACTCCCCCCTCTCTCTCTCTCTCTCTCGTTTGAAAAGAAAAGACAGACTTGAGAGCCTGAACCGGTTTTAAGGATTATTTTTGGCGGCCTTCCTCCGCGGGCAGGCCCACTTGCGTGAGGTTCTTGCTACGGTGCCGTGACAGAGGAGAGATTTCTCCGTCCGTTATTCCGGCACATAGCAAAAGCTTCCCGGCCCATTTTTGGAGACAGATGGCTATGGGCGACTGCTGACAAGCGCCCTACGATGGCTGGGAAATCGTTTTTCGGCCGGATTTCGGGAAACTGTTGTTTCCTCATGAGCGATTTGTTTTTATTTATTTATTTACATCCATCATGCCCCACCTTTCTCCCCAACGGGACCCAAAGGGGCTTACATCATTCTCCATTTTTATCCTCACAGCAACTCTGTGAGGTAGGATAGGTTGAGAGTGTGTGACTGGTTGAAGGTCATAAGAGCATAAGCCCTCCCGAAAGACATCAGGGTCCTGCGGGATCTTTCACAGCTCTGCAGGGTCTGCAAAACGGAGCTCTTCCACCAGCCCCAGAGCTTCAATTTTCATTTGCAATGGTTACCTTTTCTAGAATATATGTTTAACACTGAATTCACTAACTTTAGTGTTCCTCAGAAATATTACGATGTTTTTCATCATATGTAGTTTACTCCTATGCTTGTTATAATGTTTTTGTTATTTCACGCAAAGTTTTAACAATATCAATAACTTGTAATTCTGTATTTTGGTTGTGATAAAATAAAAATTGTTAATTAAAAAAAAAATTAGGAACTTCTACCAACAACATTGAACTGGGATAAGGCCTTTTATGACAACAGGAACTGCCTGTGATGTCAACAGTAACATCTTCCGGCTATACGTTCTGTTAGACTCGTTACATCATGGCCTATAGTTACCGCCACTAGCACTTTAACTGTATTTATTTGTGACTTGTTACTCGCGATATATATGAATTTTATGATGTGTTTTGTATGCACTGAATTTATATTTCATTGTATTTTAACTTTTAATGTAAGCCGCCCTGAGCCTGGTTCGGTGGGAAGGGCGGGATACAAAATGGAATTAATTAAATAAATAAATAAATAAGAGAAGCCACTGTTGGATCAGGCCAGAAATACCAGGTGCCATCAGGAGCTCCAGCAGTGGGGCCCAGGACACCAGAAGTCCTCCCACTGTTGCCCCCACATCCAAGCACCAAGAATGCAGAGTATCACTTGCCCCAGACCGAGAGTTCCTATCTATAAGAACATAAGAGAAGCCAATGTTGGATCAGGCCAATGGCCCATCCAGTCCAACACTCTGTGTCACACAGTGGCCAAAAGTACCAGGTGTCATCAGGAGGTCCAGCAGTGGGGCTAGGAGATTAGAAGCCTCCCCACTGTTGTTCCCCCCCCAAGCACCAAGAATACAGAGCATCACCTGCCCCAGCCTGAGGGTTCCTATCTATACCTTGTGGCTAATAGCCACTGATGGACCTCTGCTCCATGTGTTTATCTAATTCCCTTTTGAAGGCGTCCATGCTTGTAGCCGCCACCACTTCCTGTGGCAGTGAATTCCAAGTGTTAATCATTCTTTGGGTGAAGAAGTCCTTCCTTTTATCCATTCTAACCTGACTGCTCAGCCGTTTCATGGAGCGCCCACAAGGTCTATTATTGTGAGAGAGGGAGAAAAGTACTTCTTTCTCTACCTGCTGTATCCCACGTATAATCTTATAAACCTCGATCGTGTCACCTCTCAGTTGTTGTTTTTCCAGGCTAAAGCGCGTTAACCTTTCTTCATAGGGGAAGTGTTCACCCAGCAAGCTTCGATGTCAGAGCAGAGATTCGAACCTGGATCCCGAAGATCCTAGTCCGACTAACCACTGTGCCACACTGGCTCTCAGTGTGTCCTCAGTCTCCTCAGGTGGCAATATGTTCCATCCTGGTGCTGCATGACCTCTGCTGTGCCCTGGCTTTTTTCTTGGCTCCACATTTGGCCAAGTTGGCTCCACATTTGGCTCCATTTATTTATTTATTTTATTTCATTCAACTTGTATCCCACCCTCCCCACATGGCAGGCTCAGGGTGGGTTACATTAAATTGGATAAAAATACAATATACAGAGTTAATACAGTTAAAACACTAGTAAAATCCCACAATGGCCTTCATCAGGTCCCATTGCTATTGCCATTAAAACCTCACAAATGCCATCTCTGGTATGCCGTTCTGACCCATTGAGGTGAGGCCCAGTTAAAAGCCTGGTGGAAGAGCTCCATCTTGCAGGTCCTGTGGAACTGTAAAAGGTCCCACAGGGCCCTGATCTCATATGGGAGATCATTCCACAAGGTTGGGGCCAGGGCTGAAAAGCACTCCTTCGGTCAGTGCTGAAGAAGAAGAAGAGATTGGATTTATACCCCGCCCTTCACTTGGAGTCTCAGAGCGGCTTACAAACTCCTTTCCCTTCCCCTCCCCACAACAGACACCCTATGAGGTGGGTGGGGCCGAGAGAAACGGCTCTTTCAGGAACAGCTGTGCCAGAGCTTGTGACTGACCCAAGGTCACATCAGCAGGTGCAATTGAAGGAGTAGTGAATCAAACCTGGTTCTCCCAGATTAGAGTCTGCGCACTTAACCACTACACCAAACTGGCTCAATCTGCCAATCTCTGGTATGCAGTTCTGACCCATTGAGGGGAGGCCCAGTTTAAAGCCTGGTGGAAGAGCTCCATCTTGCAGGCACTGCAGAACTGTAAAAGGTCCCACAGAGCCCTGGTTTCAGATGGGAGATCATTCCACCAGGTAGGGGCCAGAGCTGAAAAGCACTCCTTTGGTCAGTGCTGAACCTCTATGAGCCAAGAAGAAGAAGAAGAAGAAGAAGAAGAAGAAGAAGAAGAAGAAGAAGAAGAAGAAGAAGAAGAAGAAGAAGAAGAAGAAGAAGCAGAAGAAAAGAAGAAGAAGATGAAGATGAAGAAGCAGAAGAAGAAGAAGAAGAAGAAGAAGAAGAAGAAGAAGAAGAAGAAGAAGAAGAAGAAGAAGAAGAAGAAGAAGAAGAAGAAGAAGAAGAAGAAGAAGAAGAA
>NW_015172104.1:8029-20529 GCF_001447785.1 Gekko japonicus
AGTTGCCCTTTTCTGCACTTTTTCCAAAGCTATAATATCCTTTTTAAGGTGTGGTGACCAGAACTGCACACAGTATTCCAAATGAGGTCACACCATTGATTTATATAGGGGCATTATGATATTGACTGATTTGTTTTCAATACCCTTCCTAATAATCCCCAGCATAGCATTGGCCTTCTTTATTGCAGTCACACACTGTCTCGACATTTTCAGTGAGTTATCTACATCGTATATCAAGCAAAGGAATCCCAAAAGCTCTCTATAGCAGGGGTGTGGAGAGCTTCTATCAGGCCCGCAGTGGAACTGGCTGTCTTCTGCTTCTTCCAGTTCTGCTGCTGCTGCGTCATCATAGGTTTGCAGCTTACAGATACACACCTGAACAGCATACTCAAGATTGCAACGGCACAGACATTTTGATGGAATAATTCAGAGCAAGAGGTGTCAGTTATCAGACACTGTTAAACAAAATATTGCAAGAGTACTAATGTTTTAAGCATGCTTTTATTTTAAGTTTTTAAAAAAACCTTTGTGTTTGTGTCCTTTATACAGTTTAGATCTCTGCTACCTGGCCTTACATTTTATGACACATGTAGCCCGGCCTAACAAGGTCTCATTTGTGTCAGATCTGGCCCTCATAACAAATGAGTTTGACACCCCTGCTCTATACCAAGGAGAACTTACCACCAAACTCTACATATTTCTCTTGACTGTATACAGCAGTCTGTATCTATTCCAATTGGCTTGAATAATGGAGGCTCTAAACTTACAGAAAACCAACACGCTACTAAAAACCTTCCAATGTTCCCTGATTCAACACCGCTGGGGCTGATCTTAAAGGTACATACATTACATCACAAAAATACAGACAGGTCCAATGCCAAATTCAGGCCATAAGGAGACGTAGAGCAAAACTTACAAATAAAATACCTTTCTTTTCGTAGCGACACTCTACCAATATCAATTTTTGTGTGATCGTTCAGTTATCACCCTATAGTTTTGTGGACATGACACTGAACTGCAGGCTGTGGAAGGTCAGTAGTTCAGCAGTTCGAGACCCGAGTGCCGCATGACGGAGTGAGCTCCCATCTCTGGTCCCAGCTCCTGCCCAACCTAGCAGTTCGAAAGCAAGCAATTGCAAGTAGATAAATAGGTACCACTTCAGTGGGAAGGTAACAGCGTTCCGTGCGCCTTGGTGTTTAGTCATGCCGGCCACATGACCACGGAAACATCTTTGGACAGTGCTGGCTCCTCGGCTTTGAAACAGAAATGAGCACCGCTACCCTAGAGTCGGATTCGACTGGCTTTCGAGCAAGGGAACCTTTACCTTTACCTATTAACTGTTAGGAATTTGTTTATTGACTGTTAGGATCTGAATAGTTATTTAGAGTGCTACACTCTTGATATAAGAATGTTTTGAATCAAGTGTCAAGTATTTTTGGGTACAGTGTTACAGTTTTCGACTGTGTTGTTATATGCACCACCTGGAGGTTGGTAACCTTACTGGCAACTCAGTATCAACAACGAGAGGGGATGTGTAGCTGGGGTTGTCAGAGAGTTTTGGGCTTACGGTGTTGCCCCCAGCGTGATGCCATCAGTTCCATGTAGCAACAGAAGTTGTATCGTCACACAGGGGCAACGATCACGACCCACTGTTTGGCCAGCATGTCTCCTCCTGCCAACCAGCTGAGTGTCAGGAGATCTTCTGCAATTACAATTGAAAGTTTTCCTGGAGAAAATGGCCGCTTTGGAGGGTGGCCTCTGTGGCATTATAACTTGCCCCGCTCCCTCCCCTCCCCAGGTTCCAACTCCCAAATCTCCAGGAATTTCCTGACCCTGAGCTGGCAACCCTACTGCAGACACCAGTAGGGATGGGCACGAACTGGCCCATGAACGAAAGTTTGTAATGAATTTTGGGTGGTTCGCGATTTGCGAATTGATGCTCACGAACTGAAGAGTCGCCACCAACTTCCAGAAATGTTGATGCGGTCTTAGCCACTGCATCACACTGGCTGTCTTCATTTAGCTGATGGCACTTTGACAGTGTCTCATGTATTGATGAAGAGAAGAAGAAAACCATCTTCCATTTGGTATGCAAATGAGCTGCCATTTCCAAGAGGAATAGAGCAGAGCTTGTCCTGTTTATTGTTAGTAACTGCCGCAAGTACAATTTTCCTTTTTTTAACACGCTGAAGACTTTAATTAACAGTGTGTCTTTATTAGTCATAGCGAGATAATTAATTACTAGTTGCAAACATCCACATCAGACAATAACCTGTCCTCCGCTTCTCATAATTCAATCTATACATGTGTAGGCAGTAATGTTTTTGAGTGATGTGAATCCTTCCATTTGAAAAGGGGCAATGATTTTCCAATGGGGATCATGTAACGGCTTCATCAGCCGCCAATGTGGTATGTCGCCCATACTAAAAATCCAATCAGCACAACTGAACGTTTGACAAACCGTTTGCTTGCGTTCGAACAGCCTGCAGAAGTTCAGTTGCGCAAAACAGCCCATGTCCCGTGCAGAGGGCTATTTTTGGGCAGGAACGCACAGGAATGGAGTTCCGGCTGGCTCCCGAGTCGGCCACGCCCAGCAGGAACTCATTAGCATAATAGGCCACACCCAACAGCAGAGACTCATTAGGATTGGCTACAGTAGGCGTGTGTGGCCGACTCATGCAAAGGAGCCCCTGCTACAAAAAAAAGGCCCTGGGTTTTGACAACAAACAAGGTAAACAGAATAAGAAGCAAAAGGTGGGTGTGGCTGGATGACCACACTTTTGGCAACACGGGGCTGGGGCCTAATATGCTAATGAGATGTGGTGTCAGGGTGTGGCCTAATATGCTAATGTGTTTCAGCTGTTGGGTGTGGTCTATTATGCTAATGAGTTCCTGCTGGGCTTTTTTCTACAAAAGAAGCCCTGCCCGTGCACATTCATGTAGGGACTTTTCCATGGCTTCCTTGTCTACTGCTGCTACTGCCTCGCCTTCTGTCTGCTGTTTGTCCCGTTATTAGGGTTACCAGATGTCCTCTTTTTAGAGGACGTGTCCTCTTTTCTGATATCCGTCCGCTATTATTTAGCCTAAGTAAAGTAAGCCTTCTTCAAAGACAAGGAAGGTAGCCCTGACCTGGCTCGCTTTGGCAAGCCCGATCTCATCAGATTTCGGAAGCTAAGCAGGGCCGACCCCGGCAAGTACTTAAAAGGGAGACCTCCAAGGAATGCTAGGGCTGGGATGCAGAGGCAGGCAATATCAAACCACCTCTCTGAACGTCCTTCGTGCCCCAATCGTCAGAAGACACTATGACTTCCAGGCACACAAGCGCAGGCACACACACACAAATTTTTAAAAAAACAACAACAACCAAGGAAGGTTAGGGATATTCCTAGTTAGTAGCAATGATCACATCTTAAATAGTAAGGGTATTTAAAATGAGATGTGTCAGAGTGATCACTTGTTTAATGTAATCAGTTCGGAACTCTCGGTCTGGGGCAAGGGATGCTCTGTATTCTTGGTGCTTTGGGGGGGGGCAACAGTGGGAGGGCTTCTAGTGTCCTGGCCCCACTGCTGGACCTCCTGATGGCACCTGGTACTTTTTGGGCACTGTGTGACAGAGGGGAATTTCACATTACCCCTTTAAAGCTGTTTTTAAGCCGTTATTGTACTGTCTTGGAGTAAACCGGTAGAGGGCTGCCATTTCACACAGCCTTTCCCCTACTGGTAGGGAGTCGTCTCTGAAGTGGTTTGGCATTTCAGATGTCTTTGCTTTGTTTTCCCGCCCTTTTTCGCCCACGCGGGCGATCACCGTCCTTTTTTTAACGTTCATTTTAGAGAGCTATGGCGCTATAGCACTATGACACAACACCAAAACAGCAACCCCATTGGAATGCCTGGACTCCACTGGGATACACAAGATGGCTACATCTGCCACCTGGAAACAAGGACCTCATTGGATTGCAGGCTTTGGCAGGGAATCGGGGCATCAGTGACTGGTGTGACAGATGTTGCTAACCCTTCCATGCCCACTGTGAGTCAGGGGAAGGTGATGGGTTGTCAGGTTGCCAGCTGGGGAGAAGATGCTCATTGGACAGCAGGTTTAGGTGGGAGAGCAGGGCATCAGTGATTGGTGGGACAGATGTTGCTGACCCAGCCTGATGTGCATCCATCCATGCCAAGAGGCGATTGGCTGGGAAGTGACTGGCACAGAGCTGGATCAGGTATAAAGGGCAGGGAGGCAAACCCCTTATCTTTGTGGGCTGAAGTTGATGAGTGGTAGGCTTGTCTGGTTAGAGTAGTTTTGTGCGAGAGGCTGCTGATCGATTAGTCATGGTCTCCATAACTACCATGTTGCAACTGATCCTGGAGGCGTTGCAGAAGATGATCAGTAGCACAGCAGCTTTGAGTGAGGTGCTTACGCATTTCCTTCATGAAGTATAGTGGGCTAGACGCATGTAGAAACCACTGAGACCAATGTAGTGCTCAGCATGGTTTACTGGTACACAAGAAAGACAAAGACTAACGGCCAGCTGGCCAACTATATACACACCTGGGGACACCCCCCTAGGTCCCATTGGTGGGTTTAAATCTCCCGCCACGGTCCGATTGGTTCCCAAGTGGAGAGACTAGGAGCCTAGTCCCCATTGTTCTTACAGAGTCAAGCTCTGGGGTATTCGCTGGCCCCTGGGGGCGGTCAGCGGACATAACACTTCATCTCTCTAGGAGAAGGGGGGGAGGGTCGGCCCGGCTTAGCTTCCGAGATCTGATGGGATCGGGCTAGCCTGGGCTATCCGGGTCAGGGCAGCAGTCCAACCAGGTTGAATTATCACGTTACCTGCGGCTTGCCTAATTATGGCTCTGCTTAAAACAAAGATCATGTTAAGCCATGGTGCGGAGGAGAAATACACCCAGATACATTTGAGAGCTGTGGACGCCAAGTAAGGGGAACTCAATGGGCCACTTTGTTGTCGTGGTTAAGTGCGCGGACTCTAATCCGGGAGAACCGGGTTTGATTCCCCACTCCTCCACGTGCACCTGGCTGGATGACCTTGGGCAAGCCGTAATTCTGATAAGAGCTGATCTTGGAAAAAGAGCCGTTTCTGTCAAGAGCTCTCTCAGCCCCAGGGTTGCCAGTCTCCAGGTGGGGCCTGGAGATCTCCTGCTTTGACAACTGATTCCCAGCTGGCAGAGATCAGCTCTCCTGGAGAAAATAGCTGCTTTGAAGGGTGGACTCGATGGCATTGTCCCATGCTGAGGCCCCTCCCCTCCCCAAACCCCACCCTCTCTGGGATCCGCCCCCAAAGTCTCCAGGTATTTTCTAACCCGGACCTGGCAACCCTACTCAGCCCCACCTACCTCACAGGGTGCCTGTTGTGGGGAGGGGAAGGGAAAGGAGTTTGTAAGCCACTCTGAGACTCCTTTGGGTAGTGAAGGGCGGGGTATAAATCCAATCTCTTCTTCTTCTTCTTTTACCTCACAGGGTGTCTGTTGTGGGGAGGGGAAGGGAAAGGAGTTTGTAAGCCGCTCTGAAACACCTTTGGGTAGTGAAGGGCGGGGTATAAATCCAATCTCTTCTTCTTCTTCTTTGATTTGAAATTTCTTTTCTAGATTTGTTTTCAAATAATTCCCGCCAGAAGACAATATCTTTTTATGATCTGGCTGGCCCTGGCTAGCTCAGTCTTCCAGATCTTGAAAGGTAAGCAGGGTCAGCCCTGGTGAGCTCCAAAAGAACTTGTGATTGACCCAAGGTCACACTGGCAGCTGCATGTGGAGGAGTGGGGAATCAAACCCAGTTCTCCCAGATTAGAGTCTGCACTCCTACACCAAACTGGTTCTCTCCCTCCCTCCCCAAACCCCACCCACTCCAGGCTCTACCCCCTCAAATCTCCAGCGATTTCCCAGCCCAAAGCTGGCAACCCTGGTGGTGGCAGACTCGAGTGGCAAAGAAAGAGGAGGAGAAGAAGAAGAAGAAGAAGAAGAAGAAGAAGAAGAAGAAGAAGAAGAAGAAGAAGAAGAAGAAGAAGAAGAAGAAGAAGAAGAAGAGGAGGAGGAGGAGGAGGAGGAGGAGGAGGAGCAGGGGGAGATTGGATTTATATCCCACTGTACACTCGGAGTCTCAGAGCGGCTTACAAACTCCTTTTCCTTCCCTTCCCCACAACTAACACCCTGTGAGGTAGGTGGGGCTGAGAGAGCTCTGATAGAAACTGCTCTTTTCAAGAACAGCTCTGAGAGAACTTGTGACTGACTCAAGGTCATCCAGCAGCTGCGAGTGGAGGAGTGGGGATCCAAACCTGGTTCTCCCAGATTAGAGTCCACGCACTTAACCACGACACCAAATGGTGACCTTGATTAGTTTTTGAAGCAGAAAAGAGACCTTCCTTCTACACGTCTCGTTTCTTTCCCCCTTCCCTCCGCGGCGACCGGATGGAAACTTCTGCTCTGCCCTGATTAAACTTCTATGCGGAGGTGAATGAAATATAAAAGAGGTCTTGCGCGCCATCTATTATTTACCGCCTTGTCCAATAAGTGTGATCGTGTGTTTTAAGGATCACAAGTATATTTTTAGACACCTTGTAAAGTGCTCAGGCTTCTGCTCGGAGGACGTAAAGTCTAGGGTTTAATAAGCCGGCTGATGGAGCATTAGAAGACATCAAAGCGGTGGAGGAACGTCTGTTTGCTTGTGCTTTTCTCTTTCATCTGACTTTTAAATACATCGAAGTGAACAGGACTAGGAGGGGGGGGGGGAGGAACATATGCATCCTATAAACATATGTAATTAATGAAGAAGTGATGAGCGGCTTTGAGGGGGAAAAACCAAAATTTCAGAGAGCCTCGAGATTCAGCTCCTGGCAAAGGAAGGAGGAGGAGGAGGAGTCTCAGAGCAGCTTACAAACTCCTTTCCTTTCCCCTCCCCACAACAGACACCCTGTGAGGGAGGTGGGCTGAGAGAGCTCTTTCAAGAACTGACCTTGAGAGAACAGCTCTGAGAGAACTATGGCTTGTCCAGGGTCATCCAGCAGCTGCAAGTGGAGGAGTGGGGGGGGGTCAAACCCAGTTCTCCCAGATTAGTCCACGCAATCAGGGGTCATTTCCTGTGGGAGCGCACAGGAGCGGAGCTCCGGCAGTAAGGAGCCCAGGGGGTGGGCATATGCAACAAGCCCCGCCCTCTGCTCCCAGCAGGCCTCAGTCAGGCCACGAGGAGCAAGAAGCAGCCAGGTAAGTTGCAGAGCCCCCCCCCCGGCCCCCCTTCAGGTACAAGCTCTCCCTCTTCTTTGAGAGCAGATCTGCACGTCCCCCCCCCCCAATAGCTAGCAATCCAAAAGAGTCCAGTGGAGCCTGAGCGGTGGGTGTTGCCTTCTGACACACTTCCGGTGATGTCAGGTGGTGTGACATATGCAAATAAGTAATGCTAATGAGTCCTGCTAATGAGCTCCTGCACCTCTTTTTCTACGAAAGGACCCCTGCCCGCACTTAACCACTAAACCCAATTGAAGAAAGGAAAAAAATATGTAGAGGTTTGATCCAAAGCAGAGGACGTGGAGGAAAGCTGTCAGAGGTGGACTTCCCTGTCACCCTCTTTGGCTGTAGCCTCTCGAGCCCCTTGGAATTCTGTTCTGGGGGGGGGACAAGGGACCCTTGGGGAGAGAGTGGCAGACAATGGGGTGATGAGGTCAGCAGTGGGAGAGGGACCTGGTGAAAAATCAGCTTCCTCTCCTCTCGGGAGTATGGTTGCCAAGTCTAGGTTGGGAAATACCTGGAGACTTTGGGGGTGGATCCAGGAGAGGGTGGGGTTGGGGGAGGGGCCTCTGCGTGCTACATGATAAAAGAATCGCGAAAGAACAACTAATGTTATCGCGATTCTTTTATCGGCCGCCAAACTTGCCATAGCCGCTTGTGGGGAAATTTCGACTGCCCCAACTCTACAGATGTGTCGTACACGACGATGGAATCATTATGTTCTAGCTAGGCTGGCTTTTAATGTGAATCAGACGACATCCACTAGAGCCCTCTTAGAGTTTAAGAAAATTTGGTCACCGATTCCTACTGAACTTTCTAATCAGAAGGAAACGACACAAACATATAACAAACACAAACATAAAATTGGGGGTACATTATGTGAATATATACCTTTAAAGCCAACAATCTATTACTTAAAGCTTACACCTCAGAGTAAACCAAGATTTAATCCAACCAATATTGTCAAAAGTTAAGTTCTTGAAGTCTATGTCTTCTCTTCTCCTTGTTTATATACCTTGCCCTTTATTAGTATGAATATAGTTCTCATACCATTTATAAAATCTCCGCCATGTGTTTTCAAATGACTTTTCAGTATGATCATTCAGAGTTAAGGTTAGTTTGTCCATCTTATATAAAAATCTTATACAAAAAAAGAAGAAAAAAAAAGAAGGAAATTCCAAAGGAATTATATCATTGTCATGTTTAACATATGTCGATGTATATTCTATAGTTAAATGATATATTGTAAAACTATATTTACTATTTTTATGTCCTTAATCTTAGTAAGATCTGTATGAACGCTTTTATGGTTGATGAGGTATTGATTTTTTCTTCTTCTTTTCTGTTTTGTATTTTTCGTTAAAACTGAATAATTGGTTTTTTTTTAAAAAAAAAAACATTGTGCCTTTGAATCTATCCCCATGTTGTTTCAGACTTCATTTCATGTCGGTCGTTCCAAAGTGGTCATCTCCAAAGACTGAAAGGGTTTAGACTGAATAGCGAACACAGAAAGCTGAATCAAACCATTGGCCTATCAGTAGTGTCTAGTTTGGTGCAGTGGTTAGGAGTGGCGGACTCTAATCTGGAGAACTGGGTTTGATTCCCCCTCCTCCACATGCAGCCAGCTGGGTGACCTTGGGTCGGTCACAGCTCTCTCAGTCCCACCTACTTCACAGGGTGTCAGGGGAAGGGAAAGGAGTTTGTAAGCCACTCTGAGACTCCTTTGGTGAGCGAAGGGGGGGGGTATAAAACCAACTCTTCCTCCTCTTCCTTCTTCTTCTTCTTTCATTGGCAGCACCTCTCCAGGGTCTCAGACAGAGGTCTTTCACATCACCCTCTATCTAATGCTTGTAACTGGAGATAACAGGGATTGAACCTGGCTGCTCTCTTGATATGCTAAGTCAAAAAACAGAGGACCATGATGGTATTAAAGGTAAAGGTTCCCTTGCTCGAAAGCCAGTCAAATCCGACTCTAGGGTTGCGGTGTTCATCTCCGTTTCAAAGCCGAAGAGCCAGCGCCGTCCGAAGACGTTTCCGTGGTCATGTGGCCGGCATGACTAAACACCAAGGCGCACGGAACGCTGTTACCTTCCCACCGAAGTGGTCCCTATTTATCTACTTGCAATTTCTTGCTTTCGAACTGCTAGGTTGGCAGGAGCTGGAACTAGAGATGGGAGCTCACTCCATCATGAGGCACCCGGGTCTCGAACTGCTGAACTACCGACCTTCCACAGCCTGCAGTTCAGCGTCTTAACCACTTGAGCCACCGCAGCTCCCTTGGTATTACGGTCACATAAATTTGGCATCAAGTCACCAGCTAATATCTCATTAAGTGCGTAGTTTTCATGGCCTTTTCTTACATGCCCAGGGAAATGCCGATCGCCATCTTGGTGTCAGGAAGCAATTTTTCTCCAGGCTGATTGGGCTGAAGATCCTGGAAGTTTTTTGCCATCTTCTGGGCATGGAGCAAGGGTCACTGTGTGTATGTGTGTGTGTGGGGGGGGGGGGATTTGTGCAGGGGAGTGGGGAGGGAAGCTTCGCCCACTGGGCATTGCCCCGCCTCACCCTGGAGCCTGGGTATGTGTGCAGGGCTGCCTAGGAGTTCCGCCAATTAAAAGTTATTTATTTATTTATATTTATTTATTTTCGCATTTATATCCCGCCCTATCCTAAAGGCTCAGGGCGGCTAACAGGGGCACCAAGTGCCAAGTAAAACAATAACATATAGCATATAATTTAAAACAAGAACATATAATTAAAACAATCACATATAGTTTAAAACCATAAATTACAATATACAGCAACTTCAGCAAGAGGGAAGATCTTAACCACACCTAGCTACCGGCAGTCTCATGCTCAAAGCCGTTTCCAGTGCCACAATCCACCTCCAGGGGGCGAGACAATCAGATGTTAAAGTCGCTAGGGCATAGGGATACAGATGGAATGGCCACCGAGAACGCCCCAGCCCTAGTCGCAGCAAGTTTAGCTTCTTTCGGGCCTGGAATCTCCAGGAGATGTTGCCCTCCCGACCGAAGTGCCCTTGGGGGAACATATGGAGAAAGGCGGTCCCTCAGGTAGGCTGGACCCTGGCCATTTAGGGCTTTAAAGGTCAAAACCAGCACTTTGAAGCGAATCCGGTATGCTATCGGCAGCCAGTGCAGCGCTTTCAGCACAGGCTGAATGTGGTCCCTCCTCGAGAGACCCATCAACAGCCTGGCTGCAGCATTCTGCACTAGCTGCAGCCTCCGAACTCGCGACAAAGGCAGCCCCATGTAAAGAGCGTTACAGTAGTCTAGCCTTGAGGTAACCGTCGCATGGATCACTGTGGCCAGGTCCTCACGGCTGAGATAGGGGACCAACTGCCGAGCCAGCCGAAGGTGGTAAAAGGCCGCCCTGGCAGTGGTTGCAACCTGGGCCTCCATTGTTAGTGAAGAGTCCAGGCGCACCCCCAGACTCCTAACCTCCGACGATGGCACCAAAGGCACCCCATCGAAGGTAGGGAGAGGGAGCCCCAAACCCACGCCGGTCCGACTCAGGCCCAGGACCTCCGTCTTTTCCGGGTTTAGTTTCAACCGGCTCAGCCTGAGCCAACCAGCCACAGCCTGTAACGCCCGATGAAGGTCATCAGGAGAAGAGCCCGACCGGCCGCCCAACATCAGATAGAGCTGGGTGTCATCAGCATACTGGTGACAGCCCAGCCCACACCTCCGAGCAATCTGGGCAAGGGGGCGCATGTAGATGTTAAACAACATCGGGGACAACACGGCCCCCTGAGGCACCCCACACTCCAGGGGGTGCCTCCGGGACCGCTGATCCCCTATCGCCACCCTTTGTCCCCGACCCTGGAGAAAAGAGGAAAACCATTGCAAGGCTAGCCCCTGTATCCCCACGTCGGCGAGGCGGTGGGTCAGCAACTGGTGGTCGACCGTATCGAACGCAGCCGACAGGTCTAACAACACCAGAGCCGCCACACCACCTCGATCCAGATGCCTACGGAGATCGTCAGTCAAGGCGACCAGCACAGTCTCCGTCCCATGACCAGGGCGAAAGCCGGACTGGTAGGGATCGAGGATGGAAGCATCCTCCAGAAAACTCTGAAGCTGTAACGCCACCGCCTTCTCAATGAGCTTGCCCAAATAGGGCAAGTTAGACACTTAACTTTGATTTAGTTGGCTGGTAGCCCCCCCCGATGCCCCCTACCCAAAAAATCCTTCGCTATGGGGCTGCGGACTAGGGAGACCTGAGTCCAGATCTCCACTCTGCCACGGTAACTTGCTGGGTGACCTTGGACCAGTCACACACCCTCAGCCTAGCCTACCTCACACGGCTGCTGTTAGGAGACCATGGAGGAGAGCCATGGAAACTGCTTTGAAGAAGAAGAAGAGAAGAGATTGGATTTATACCCTGCCCTTCACTACCCAAAGGTGTCTCAGAGTGGCTTACAAACTCCTTTCCCTTCCCCTCCCCACAACAGACACCCTGTGAGGTAGGCGGGGCTGAGAGAGCTCTGACAGAAAGTGCTCTTTTTTCAAGAACAGCTCTTATCAGAACTACGGCTTGCCTTTGAACTCACCACGACCTCTGTAAGAAACTCGTTGACTATTTTATGCTTCAGCCTTGCACGCCGTTTGTTATATAGGTATTTGATTATGTTCTCGTATGCTATTTTATGTGTAACTGTCGTTAAGCTAGTTTATATTGTATTATATATGTTTAAAAATAATAAAAAATGTAAATCAAAAAAGAACTACGGCTTGCCCACGGTCATCCAGCCAGGTGCAAGTGGAGGAGTGGGGGAATCAAACCCGGTTCTCCCAAATTAGAGTCTGCAGACTTAACCACTACACCAAACTGGCTCTCTTTGGGTCATCACTGGGGAGAAAGGAAGGGCATCAGTGGAGTAAAGAAATCAGTACATTTGCTCTGCGAAGGCTCATGGTCAAAGGATCTGAAACTGGGGCACCCGGTCTATAAGGGAAGTATGGGAGTGATACGGGATCAGTTCAGGCCTTATGTGAAACCACGGTTTAATGAAACTAACTGCAGTTAACGTGTGAAGGTGGCCCTAACAGATCTCGGAAGCTAAGCAGGGCCGACCCTGGCAAGTGCTTGCATGGGAGACCTCCAAGGAATACCAGTGCTGGGACCCAGAGGCTGGCAAATATCACACCACCTCTCTAAAATGTCCTAGCCCCATTAGGGGATGCCAGAAGTCAAGCATGACTTCCAGGCATGCAAGCACAGATACAAAATACCAAAAAAAATTG
>NW_015172104.1:25529-28070 GCF_001447785.1 Gekko japonicus
GCCGTCCATGCTTGTAGCCGCCACCACCTCCTGTGGCAGTGAATTCCATGTGTTAATCACTCTTTGGGTGAAGAAGTACTTCTTTTTATCTGTTCTAACCCCACTGCTCAGCAGTTTCATGGAGTGCCCACGAGTTCTTGTATTGTGAGAAAGGGAGAAAAGTACCTCTTTCTCTACCTGCTCTTTCCCATGCACAATCTTATAAACCTCAATCATTTCCTACATCTCCATGTTAAAGACCATATTGATTGGGGGCATTCCTAGAGTGGTGCTCATGCTGTGATGTCATTTCTGGGCACTCACCTAGCTGTGACCTTACAGTATCCACGATCCTTCCCCAGCCTCCGCCCCTAAAAATGCTCCCAGGAATTGCCAGAGGAAGGCTGGTAACCATAAATATGAACCAATACATTGGGGGTCCTCAGTCTTGTGGACCACGGGCAGGTTGCCGTTATGCCTTCTTTCCCCTCTCTCTGCACCCCTGTTGTCTACCAGTCAGCCAGTTTGGTGTAGTGGTTAAGTGCACAGACTCTAATCTGGGAGAACCGGGTTTCATTCCCCACTCCTCCACTTGCACGTGGCTGGATGACCTTGGGCAAGCCATAGTTCTGATAAGAGCTGTCCTTGAAAAAAAGCAGTTTCTGTCAAGAGCTCTCTCAGCCCCGCCTACCTCACAGGGTGTCTGTTGTGGGGAGGGGGAGGGGAAGGAGTTTGTAAGCCGCTCTGAGACACCTTTGGGTAGTGAAGGGCGGGGTATAAATCCAATCTCTTCTCTTCTCTTCTTCTTCAGTGGGACTGACCACTTATTGAGGTATCCCCCAATAAACCTCTGAGAAACTAGAGTTTTCCCCGGAACAGTCTGAAAGCTGCTGATACAGCCCGTCATGGAATGCCCTCCAGGGTTTCCTATTTTAATACCAATATTCAATTATTATAGCATATAAATTATTATATCAATTTTATTAATAATAAATACTTTGGCCACCAAATAAGAAGGGGGCACTCACTGGAGAAGACCCTCATGCTGGGAAAGATTGAAGGTCAAAGAAGATGGGGACGGCAAAGGATGAGGTGGTTGGACAGTGTTATCGAGGCAACGGACATGAAATTAAGCAAACTCTGGAGGATGGCAGAAGACCGGAGGGCCTGGCGTGATCTGGTCCACGGGTTCGCGAAGAGTCGGACTCGACTGCGTGACTGAACAACAACAACAACATTTTAAGCTATTTTTTTAGCCATTGTCAATTTGTCCACTATAGGCCGTGCATTCTGAATAACACATTCTGGTCATGCAACTTTAGTTCTGGCCCCTCCCTGTAGTACCATGTTGAAAGATCGAACGGCAAACATATGGCTAAGTGCCATATAGTAAAAAGGAAAGGTAAAGGTCTCCCTTGCTCGAAAGCCCGTCGAATCCGACTCTAGTGCTCATCTCCGTTTCAAAGCCGAAGATCCAGCGCTGTCCGAAGACATTTCCGTGGTCATGTGGCCGGCATGACTAAACACCAAGGCGCACGGAATGCTGTTACCTTCCCATTGAAGTGGTACCTATTTATCTACTTGCAATTTCTTGCTTTTGAACTGCTAGGTTGGCAGGGGCTGGAATGAGAGACGGGAGCTCACTCCGTCATGCGGCACACTTGGGTCTCGAACTGCTGAACTACCGACCTTCCACAGCCTGCAGTTCAGCGTCTTAACCACCTGAGCCACCGCAGCCATATAGTAGTAATGGCCAAATGTTTCATTGTATTTATATATGTATTTGCACCCAGCCTTTCTCCCCCAAGGGGACCCAGAGTGACTCACCTCCTCTCCTCTCCTTTATCCTCACAGCAACCGTGTGAGGTAGGGGAGGTGGAGAGGGTGTGACTAGCCCAAGGTCACCCAGCAAGTTTCCGTGGAACAAGTGAGGGATTTGAACCTGGACTTCCCGGATGCGAGTCCAACACTCTTAACCACTAATTTACCAAAAAGAAGACAAGAAAAAGAAATGAAAAGAAAGAACTTCCTGACAGAGAGCCAGTTTGGTGTAGTGCTTAGGAATGTGTCTCCGCTCAGGAAGGGTGGCTCCAGAGCAAACTGATTTATGCAGTAGCCAAATCGCTCGCTCACAACTTTAATGCCAATGGCTCACAAAGCAGAATTTTTGCACGCAAGACTGCACAGCTTAGAGGGAGCATTGCTCACAGGGTGTCTGTTGTAGGAAGGGGAAGGGAAAGGAGATTGTAAACCACTCTGAGACTCCTTTGGGTAGTGAAGGGCAGGGGTCATTTCCTGCAGGAGCGCACAGGAGCGGAGCTCCGGCAGTAAAGAGCCCAGGGGGCAGACACATGAAACAAGCCCCGCCTCCTGCTCCCAGCAGCCCTCAGTCAGAGCAAGAAGCAGCCAGGTATGTTGCAGAGCCCCCCCCCTGGCCCCCTGGTCCGAAACAGTCCAGTGGCACCTTTTAGACCAAGTCTTATTCAGGTACAAGCTCTCCCTCCTCTGCGAGGACAGATCTGCACCCCCCCCCCCATACCTAGAAATCCAAAAGAGTCCAGT
>NW_015172104.1:28333-31063 GCF_001447785.1 Gekko japonicus
GCCACTTTGGCTGGAGATCCTGGAGGGTTTTTTTTGGTCATCTTCTGGGCATGGAACAGGGGCCACTGGGTGTGTGTGTGTGGGGGAGGGATTTGTGAATTACCCGCATTGTGCAGGGGGTTGGACTAGATGACCCTGGAGGTCCCTTCCGACTCTATGATTCTATGGTTTTAAATATACTTAAAACAGAAGGCAATAATCTACAAAATGTCTCTTTTTTGCTCTCGCTCTTCCTCAGCCACGTGCTTGCTTATAAATAACACACATTTTGCCGTAACATGGCCAGCACCTGGCTCTCCAAAAGACCATTACAGAACCAGACTGCTTTTAGTGTTTTTATGATGGCTGCTATCAACAAGCCATAAGCACCGAGACCGTTGTGAATATGGGAATTGATATCTAATTGCCTTTCCATGCCTGGGTTGAAAGGGAAAAAAACCCATCCCAATCCTTCTGGAAGCAATTAAGGATGTTAATAAAATGGGGTTGTGGTGCATATTTATTGCTAATGATATCATGCCGCGATAGACATAAAAAGCGCTTGGATTGCCGTTACTAAATTTCATAAAAATGATCTTTTACATTTGTTCGTAAGCTTAGCACTTACTATTTATGGTTATTGGAGAGAGTGATGGTGAACAGTCGGGGGAAATAATGACTCGGCTAGGATCGGATTAGACAAAGAGGGAGGCACGCATTTCGAACGCAGAGTTTGGCGGGGTCCTGTTTTTATCTCTGCTGAGGTAGACAGACACATCCTCAGTCAAGTGAAGAGTCAAGAAAAGAGGAAGAGTAGGGGTTTATACCTGCTTTTCTGTACCTTAAGGAGTCTTAAAGTGGCTTACCATCACCTTTCCCTTCCTCTCCCTAGGGCTATCAGGTCTGGGTTGGAAAATACCTGGAGACTTTGGGGGCGGATCCCGGAGAGGGCGGGGTTTGGGGAGGGGAGGGGCCTCAGCATGGTACAGTGTCATAGAGTCCACCCTTCAAAGCAGCCATTTTCTCCAGGGGAGCTGATTTCTGTCAGCTGGAAACTGGTTGTAAAAGTGGGAGAGCTCCAGGCCTCGCCTGGAGGCTGGTAACCCTAGGCTGAGAGAGTTCTGAGAGAACTGTGACTGGCCCAGGGTCACCCAGCAGGCCTCGTGTGTCTCGAAGTGGCTTACAATAGCCTTTCCCTTCGTCTCCCCACAAGCCAACTCAGGAGCCAGCCGGAACTCCGTTCCTGTGCGTTCCTGCCCAAAAATAACCCTGGATGTCTTGTAATTCAGATCATGTGATTAATAGTTATTTGTATTCGGCATCAGAACGACAGGCCTTCACCGCATATCAAAGTCCCCTAAGGGAAGGGGCTGTGGTTGAGTGGTAGAGCATTAAGTTGGCATGCAGAAGGTCCCAGGTTCAACCCCCAGTTCAGTCCCTGGTATCTCCAGCTAAAAGGACCAGGTGATGCGGAAGATCATTGCTTGACAAACTGCCAACCGGAGTAGACAATACCAATATTGATAGACCAAGGGTCTGATTCAGTGTAAGGCAGCTTCACGTGTTCATGGCAGGTGCTGGACAGTCATGGTGTTCCACGTCTGGGAATCCTCTGAGTGTCGCTTGCTTCCGATATTGTGCCTCCACAAATCGAGGTGTAATGATTGAAGAGCACTTCTAGGTGTTGCCTTGATTTTCCAGTCTTGATCGCCACAACTAGGTAACTTGTCTACTCACCATCCATTTTGCCCACACTCTGCATAATGGAACTAACCAGGGCTCTTTTTGTAGAAAAAGCCCAGCAGGAACTCATTAGCATAATAGGCCACACCCAACAGCAGAAACTCATTAGCATATTAGGCCACACCCCTGCCAGCACAGCTCATTAGCACATTAGGCCGCACCCCCATGTTACCAGAAGTGTGGTCATCCAGCCACACCCACCTTTTGCTTGTTATTCTGTTTCCCTTGTTTGTGGTCAAAACCCAGGGCTTTTTTTGTAGCAGGAACCCCTTTGCATGTTAGGCCACACACCCCTAATGTAGCCAATCCTAATGAGTTCCTGCTGTTGGGTGTGGCCTATTATGCTAATGAGTTCCTGCTGGGCGTGGCCAACTCAGGAGCCAGCCGGAACTCTGTTTCTGAGCGTTCCTGCCCTAAAATAGGCCTGGTTTCAGGAGCTAGTCATGTTGGTCTGCAGTAGAAAAGTTGGGTTCAAGTCCAGTAGAACAGGCACCTTAGAGAGCAGCAAGATTTTCGGGGTATACGGTTTTGAGTGTCAAAACTCCATTCACAACACAAGAGACCTGGTATTTTTGGCCACTGTGTGACACAGAGTGTTGGACTGGATGGGCTATTGGCCTGATCCAACATTGGCTTCTCTTCTGTTCTTATGAGATGTTCATAGGTCATTTGCCATGGCCTGCCTCTGCATAGCAACCCTGGGACTCCTTAGTGGTCTCCCACCCAAATACTGAACAGGGCTGACCTTACTTAGCTTCTGAGATCTGACGAGATTGAGCTAGCCTGGGCTGAACCAGTGGTTAACTCCTGTGAAATTTTTGTTTGAAGAAGTGGAATTCGCACATGAAAGCTGATACTTCGAATAAAACTTTGGCTGGGGTCACGGACACGAAATAATCCACTTTCAATCCACTTCCAGTGCACTTTCCAACTGGACTTTAGAAGAAGAAGAGATTGGATTTATACCCTGCCCTTCACTGCCCAAAGGTGTCTCAGAGCGACTTACAG
>NW_015172104.1:31469-33941 GCF_001447785.1 Gekko japonicus
CGGGACCGTTGGGGGCGGGGTGTGTGGCCTTATGACACACTTCCGGTGATGTCAGGGGGGGTGGCCTTATGACACACTTCTGGTGATGTCAGGGGGGGTGGCATATGCTAATGAGTTATGCTAATGAGTTCCCCTAGCTCTTTTTCTACGAAACGACCCCTGGTTGTCGTAACCAAGGGATGTGACCACTAAAGCCAAGTCACAAACCCTTTATTTATACCGGACCATGGATTTATTTACCCTGACCTGGATGCCTCAAGATAGCTCAATCTTACCAGATCTCAGAAGCTAAGCAGGGTCGGCCGTGGTCGATACTTGGATGGGAGACCACCAAGGGAGTCCGGGGCTGCCACACCGAGGCAGGCAATGGCCAACCGCTTCTGTTTGTTTCTTGCCTCAAAAACCCTACAGGGACACCGTAGGTCAGAGGTGACTTGACGGCCCTTCCCACCACCTATGGATTGACTTGACGAAAGGTTGATCTCCGATCTCCTAAACCTCACCCCATTGTCCAACGCTGCCAACTCAATCGCCTCCTCTAGACATTCTTTATGATGAAGCGGCTTGTGAAGAGGAAGGTCAGCTTTGCCAGAGACGCCTCAGTTTGGTGTCGTGGTTAAGTGCGTGGACTCTAATCCGAGAGAACCAGGTTTGATTCCCCACTCCTCCACTTGCAGCTGCTGGATGACCTGGGGCAAGCCACAGTTCTGACAAGAGCTGTCCTTGAAAGAACTCTCTCAGCCCCACCTACCTCACAGGCAGTTGCAGCTGCTGGATGACCTGGGGCAAGCCACAGTTCTGACAAGAGCTGTCCTTGAAAGAACTCTCTCAGCCCCACCTACCTCACAGGCAGTGTCCCCTCTAAACTGAGTTAGTGTGAGCTAGTTTTAGCCACTAGCTCACACATTTTTGCCTTAGCTCAGGGAGGATGGCTCCAGAGCAAACGAATTGATGCAGCAGCCAAATCCCTCGCTCACCACTTTAATGCCAGGAGCTCACGAAGTAGAATTTTTGCTCACAAGACTCCACAGCTTAGAGGGAGCATTGCTCACAGGGTGTCTGTCGTGGGGAGGGAAAGGAGTTTGTAAGCCGCTCTGAGACTCCGAGTGAAGGGCAGGGTATAAATCCAATCTCTTCTTCTTCTTCTTCTTTGACAGAAAGTGCGCAAACACAGAGAGCCTCATTCTGAAGAAAAACACAACTTTACAGCTCTAGGACAACTCGACAGATTGGTGTCATCAAAGCTGTGCTCCCTTGGTATTTACTAGGATACAACTGCAACCACAGTGGCGCGAGGATTAATGACAAAGCCACGGAGTGTGAAAGGCTACCACGGCGAGTCTGTGCAAGGCCACGTCTATCCGTACCCGCATTAAATGCTAGGAAATCTTCTCTTCTAAAAGGTGGTTGCATATGTGTGTGTTGCGGAGGGGCGGGAGCGCCAGTCCTTTAAAGCACTCCCTCACTGCGAGCCTGTTATAGCGGCAAATAGATTAAAGGCTTGTTTAAAGGTATACCTTAAAATGACTACAAATAACTGTTTTACGCGCGTCGCCTGGGGTACATCAGTAGACCCCCTAAATGATCAAAAACAATCGCTCCAGGCAAGGTCCGAAACCACCTGCTTCTACCCAAAAAAGAGAGAGGTTTATATGAAACGGCTGATGCTCTGCGTTTGCATTGATCTTCTTTGAGGCCGTGTAATGGAATCAGGATCTAAATTACGATGAATATAATAGTTTTGTCCCCGTACGGCTGGAATTCATCGAAAGCAATCGCAGAATAGGCTGTTTTCTATGGCTTGCTCTCTGGGCAAGACCGTGTTGAAACTTTCCCTTCAAGGGGTTCTGCTTCCCCTGTCCCGTCTGCTTGACCATGACCAGAGACAGGGACGTTAGACACGAAATTATTAGATATTCAACCTGAATGGGGTTGTATTCAAAGGATATTGCTAGTTGGTCTCGCTTACAACTCACAACACACCGGGGATAGGGGAAAGTATCCCACTCTGTAAGATTAACTGGTGATGTGGATATTCTTCATGACAAGAGGGGAAGCTGCAGGGACTCATGGGGGAGGGTAAATCCAGTAACCCCCCCCCCCGGCTACACCCTTCCTCCCCTTTTGCTCTGCCTCTCTTTAACCCCAACATGCTGAGGCGTCTAAGTGCTGGTTCTCCCCATCCTCCCTCCCCAAACTTCCAACTTTGGATTTCCCCCCTCTCTAGCCTACCAAATCATCAGGTTTCCTTCCCCCAACCCTCCCACTGCCCCCCCCTGCTCTCAACCCTTCACATCTATCTATCTATCCAGGGGTCATTTCGTAGAAAAAGAGGTTCAGGAGCTCATTAGCATAACTTCTTTGCATATGCCACACCCCCTGACATCACCGGAAGTGTGTCAGAAGGCCACACCCACCACTCAGGCTCCACTGGACTGTTTTGGCTTGCTAGCTATTGGGGGGGGGGGAAAA
>NW_015172104.1:34242-40573 GCF_001447785.1 Gekko japonicus
CTATCTATCTATCTATCTATCTATCTATCTATCTATCTATCTATCTATCTATCTATCATCTATCTATCTATCTATCTATCTATCTATCTATCTATCTATGTATTGAGTTTTTTTAAAAATAAAATATTCCTATGGAAAACACTTGTGTGTGTGTGTGTGTATCTTCTCCATAGGAAGAGGATTCAGAGATGCAACCCACTTTCACTCTACAGGAAAGGTAAGGAAAAGCTGGATGTATAAATTCGTCCCGAGCAAAACTCAAAACTTAGGCTCACAAGGGTTAAATTTATGGCAAGAACACTGTATAGGGGAAAGCAGATATTTTTGTGGGCATCTACAGACTATGTTCCCTCATTAAAGCTTGGAACCGAGTTTGTGCAGCCCTAATAAGTATAATGTCACGTCCAGGCAGAAGTAGGCGGCGTATAGATTGGGCATTTTGGTATGGTCCCTTTCTACACACACACACACATATACACACGCACCCTGTTTAAAAAGCCTTTTGGCTCAGAGCATAAAACAGAACTCTGGGAAGACTCCTAAAGGAGAAACCTGAAACAGAAATTGATCATTTTTTCCCCTCTTCTCCCCTGTGACCAGATGCACAATAGAAACCTTTTAAAGTGACCTTATTGTCAAAGAAATTTACCCTTTAATAGGAAAAAAAAATGGCATTCTTGTGTTCCTCATTTATTCCTCCTTCGTAACTTCCATGGTAAAAGAAACAGAGAGAGAGAGAGGGAGAGAGAGAGAGAGAGAGAGTCGGAACCTTAGAGTGAAGTTCTTACATTTAAAATAGATAGAAGGCATTTCTTATAAAATGATAGGAAGTCCCCACAATTATGTGTATTGCTCTTGGACAGGGGAAAAGAAAATGTTTACAATGTCTGGGGAGGGGGGCGAAAACCTCACAGTCAACCTCAGGGTTTGAAAACCCTTTCAAAGATGCCATCTTTCTCTCCAAGGTGCTGAGCTGAAAGTCGATAAAAGACCTCTCTTTGAGACTAAAATGCAAAAAGTCAAAACAGGTTTTTTTTTCATTCGGTTTTAGAGACAGAGCGCTTCTTGCTGTGTCTGCCTATTGCCCCTGCTTTCAATGACTTCCCTTCCTCTGTAAGCTGTCAGCGTGGCGGCATTACATTAATGAAAATTGCTGGAAGCGTAATACCCCCGAGCTTTTCAAGAAAAAAATATATTAAATGACAATATTCATAAAAATATACATAGGATCTGTCTTTGGGACTGGGCGGCCGAATTCTCCCCGTTAGAAACTTGGATCCCAGGAGATATAAAGATGAGCTCATTCCCTCTCTCCCTCCCATTGGCCAAACAGAAGACGGGAACGTGAAAAGTTAAGAATCTGGGATAGTCCTGAGCTGTACAATACACTTAAAGCTTCTTCTTCCTATAGAATCATATGGAGTCATGGAATGTTAGAGTTGGAAGGGACCTTGCAGGTCATCTAGTCCAACCCCCTGCACTCCGCAGTAGCATAGCCGAAAGATAGCCCTACAACATACCCGAAATATGGTCATCCAGCCTGTGCTTGATGACGTCCAGCGAAGGAGCATCCACCAGCCTCCACTTGAAAACGTCCAGCGAAGGAGCATCCACCACCTCCCGAGGCAGTCTGTTTCACTGCTCAACCACTCTTACAGTTAGGAAGTTTCTCCTGATATTTAGCCGGTATCCATTCCCTTGCAATCTCCACCCATTAGATCTCGCCTTGCAACTTGGAGCAAGAGAGAATAGATCTGCTCCATTTTCTACATGACAGCCCTTCAGATATTTGAAGACTGCAATCGTGTCCCCTCTAAGCCTTCTCTTTCCCAGGCTAAACAGACCCACTTTGGGTTTGGCCATGAGACTTTGCTTTGGTCCTAGCATTTCCCCGCTACCACTTGATACAGAAATAGTGAGGAGAGGGTGGCCAGACCTACTGGTGGAATTTGGGGTGGGCCAGCCCACCTAGTTATTTTAGAGGGTCAGGCCAGTATTCGTCAATATTGCCCCAGGTTTCAGTTAGAGCAAAAAACATGGTGGGGGGCTTGGACTGAAAAGGGGCTGCTTTTATGGTGGGGTGGTTTCTGGAGAGAAATGCCATGGTTTTAGCAGTTTTCTAGGGTTTTAGAGCTAAAAATGAGTTTGCGGGGCTTTTAGAGTGAAACAGAAGAAGAAGAGAGTGGATTTCTACCCCGCCCTTCACTCCCCGAAGGAGTCTCAGAGTGGCTTACAATCTCCTTCCCCTTCCCCTCCCCACAACAGACACATCTTGGTGCTTGGGGGGGGGGTCAACAGTGGGAGGGCTTCTAATGTCCTGGCCCCACTGGTAGACCTCCTGATGGCACTGGTATTTCTGGCCACTGTGTGATACAGACTGTTGGACTGGATGGGCCTTTGGCCTGATCCAACATTGGCATCTCTTATGTTCTTATGTTCTTATGACACCCTGTGAGGTAGGTGGTGCTGGGAGAGCTCTCTCTCGAGAACTGCCTTTTCCAGAACAGCTCTGAGAGAACTTGTAACCGACCCAAGGTCACACCAGCAGCTGCATGTGGAGGGGTGGGGAATCAGACCTGGTTATCCCCGATTAGAGTCCACGCACTTAACCACTACACCAAACTGGCTCTCGTTTGTTGTTCTTTATGTTTTTTTGAAGTCCTAGAGTGCAAACCATATTTTTAAAGGGGGGTTAGAGTGGGGGGAAATGTGGTTTTTAAGTGTTTTAGTCAACCTGTGTTGAGTTCTCAGTATTTAACCTTTAACTTGCGTTCTTAACAGAAAAGAACATTAAAAAATTAAGCCTTTTAAAGTTAGACCCATCCATTCCCTCCCCCACTCAATCTTATTCAGTTCCCCTCCTTTCTTCAGCTCCCATCTCACATGGCTTTTGTCTCTGCAGGTCCCATAATCACCAGCGTAGCCAGTTTGGTGTAGTGGCTAAGTGCGCGGACTCTAATCTGGGAGAACCGGGTTTGATTCCCCACTCCTCCACTTGCCGCTGGCTGGATGACCTTGGGCAAGCCATAGTTCTGTCAGAGCTGTTCTTGAAAAAGAGCCGTTTCTGTCAGAGCTCCCTCAGCCCCACCGACCTCACAAAGTGTCTGTTGTGGGGAGGGGAAGGGGGAGGAGTTTGTAAGCCACTCTGAGACTCATTTGGATAGTGAAGGGCGGGGTATAAATCTAATCTCCTCTTCTCTCAAGAGCAGTTTCTGTCAGAGCTCTCTCAGCCCTACCAACCTCACGGAGTGTCTGTTGTGGGGAGGGGAAGGGGGAGGAGTTTGTAAGCCGCTCTGAGACTCATTTGGGTAGTGAAGGGCGGGGTATAAATCCAATCTCCTCCTCCTCCTCCTTCTTTTTCTGGTCAAAGCAGAGGGCCAGAAAAGCTGGCTGGATCCAACCCTTTGCTTTAGTTAAGATATCTATTAAGTAGACTACAGATCTGAGGAGACATTATTTTTATATAAATATGTATATATATTTGTGTGTGTCCATGCCTGGAAGTCATGGCGACCTCTGGCACCATGGAGGACTTTCAGGGAAGTGGCTTCATAGCCTGCCTCTGGCCTTCCAACTGTGGCATTCTCTGGAGGTCTCCCATCCAAATACTTGCCAGGGTCGGCCCTGCTTAGGTTCCAAGATCTGACGAGATCGGGCTTGCCCGGGCTATCCAGGCCAGGGCTGAGACGACATTATTGAGGCAACTAGCTCAAGGGTCTGAGTATAGGGCAGCTTCATAGAAATAAGATTTGATACTGGCATGTTGAAATTAGCAATGTATATTACAATAGGAAGTCTTTGTGGAATCCGTAAACTTCTTTATGTGTCCAATGAGTCACACAGGTGTGTTTGCCACACATGTTGTGAAGAAGAAGAAGAAGAAGAAGAAGAAGAAGAAGACATGGGATTTATACCCCGCCCTTCACTACCCAAAGGTGTCTCAGAGCGGCTTACAAACTCCTTTCCCTTCCCCTCCCCACAACAGACACCCTGTGAGGTAAAAGAAGAAGAAGAAGAGATTGGATTTATACCCCGCCCTTCACTACCCAAAGGTGTCTCAGAGCGGCTTACAAACTCCTTTCCCTTCCTCTCCACACAACAGACACCCTGTGAGGTAAAAGAAGAAGAAGAAGAGATTGGATTTATACCCCGCCCTTCACTACCCAAAGGTGTCTCAGAGCGGCTTACAAACTCCTTTCCCTTCCCCTCCCCACAACAGACACCCTGTGAGGTAAAAGAAGAAGAAGAAGAGATTGGATTTATACCCCGCCCTTCACTACCCAAAGGTGTCTCAAAGCAGCTTACAAACTCCTTTCCCTTCCCCTCCCCACAACAGACACCCCGTGAGGTAGGTGGGGCTGAGAGAGCTCTGACAGAAACGGCTCTTTTTCAAGGACAACTCTTATCAGAACTACAGCTTGCCCAGGGTCATCCAGCCAGGTGCAAGTGGAGGAGTGGGGAATCCAACCCGGCTCTCCCAGATTAGAGTCCGTGCACTTAACCTCTACACCAAACTGTCTACTTTTTCATGAAGACAGTGGCAATAATTTTGGTTTCAGCTTCTTGAGGTGTTTTAGGGAAGGAAACATTTAAAAAAAAATAGCTTTCTGCAAAAGGTAGGTCATAGTTTAGGGCTCTTTTTGTAGCAGGAGCTCCTTTGCATATTAGGCGACACACCCTGAATGTAGCCAATCCTCCAAGAGCTTACAGTAGCCCGCTGTAAGAAGAGCTCTGTAAGCTCTTGGAGGATTGGCTACATTAGGGGTGTTTCGCCTAATATGCAAAGGAGTTCCTGCTACAGAAAGAGCCCTGATTGGTCCGTCAGGAATTCACTTTTTGTTTTTAAAGGGTGACAGAGAAGGAGCGAACAGTCTTAAGCAAGGGATCCCGTAGCTCCCTGAAAGAGACCACTCTATCTATCACCTGTCTTTTGTAGTCTGGAGTATGGGAGACCAAAGTAAATACCTGTTGTGAACACCTGGTACTAAAAAGGCCCCCTATGGAGTTGGATTGGCAGGACTTGCCTTCAACAAGAGCTACCTCACAAGACGACAGGACTGAGAGAGGCGGGCAGAGTTCAGAAGGCAACTTAAAGAGCACGGTGTGCTCCCCAGGACATTAAAAAAAAAAACCCTCTCGCTCAAAGCTACCGTGTCTGAAGCTTCTAATTCACAAGTTACTGATGCCTTGACGACGTGAGGAGGCAAAAGGGAAGAGGAATTTAAATATCTTATACCTTTCGATGTCATCACCCGCAACCTGTTTTACATGAGCTTGTTAAAAAATAAGGTGGCTTGAAAAAGGTGTCGCCTTCTCACATTATTCCAGCTGTGCTAATATCCGCAGACATATTTCTAATACAGAAGGAGAAGAAAAGCCTGCTCCGAAAGGTGTGAAATTGCAGGTTTTGCATAACAGTGAGGTAAAGTTGGAAGGAGGGAACTCTGGAACACGGATTCCTCCAGGTCAAAATGCTGCACCCCAATGAGTAACAGCAAAGAACACACCACTGACTGAAAATAAATGCACAAGCAAAATAGCAAGTATATAATAATCATATAAGCATAACATCAAGTATAATATAAATCAATTAGCCAAGGTGCAATAATAAAGCATAATAGAAGCACAGTCTACAGTCTTTCCATGTGTCTACTCCAAAATAGAAGCAAATATCAGAGTCCAAATTGAAGTGTAAGTCATCAAATTTTCTGAGCCATAAAAAGCTGACGCGTAATCCGGATGCTTGATGCCGCGTTTCGAATAATTCTTATTCAAGCATGGCTGTAATGGGACCCCAATGAATGGCTGAACCCCCTGGTAAAATACAAAGGACCAGCTCACCAGTGTGGGAAATGCTTTTTCTCGGGTTTTCCTTGCTTTTTAAATGTGAACTGAAGGCCTGCAATGTGGCTGACCATGGCTTGTTTTGAAATATTTGATGCTGGTGGCTCGGAGGTTAAGACGCTGAGCTGCAGATCGGAAGGTCTGTAGTTCGGCAGTTCAAGACCCCAGTGACACGTGACGGAGTGGGCTCCCATCTCTGGCCCCGGCTCCTACCGACCTAGCAGTTCGAAAGGAAGAAATTGCAAGTAGATAAATAGGTACCACTTCGGTGGGAAGGTAACAGCGTTCCGTGTGCCTTGGCGTTTAGTCATGCTGGCCACATGACCATGGAAATGTTTTCGGACAGCGCTGGCTCTTTGGCTTGGAAACAGAAATGAGCACCACCCAGGGGTCGTTTCATAGAAAAAGAGCTAGGGGAACTCATTAGCATAACTCATTAGCATATGCCACACCCCCTGACATCACCGGAAGTGTGTCATAAGGCCAC
>NW_015172104.1:40741-53083 GCF_001447785.1 Gekko japonicus
CCCCGTACCTCACCCGGGGGAACTGCGATCCCCCGCGATCCCCCCCCGAAATGACCTCTGGCACCACCCCTTGAGTCATATTCGACTAGCTTTCGAGCAAGGGAAACCTTTACCTTTACTTAATTGCAGCAGCTGACCTGGGTGGTCCAGGCTAGCCGGATCTCAGCAGATCTCGGAAGCTAAGCAGGATTGGCCCTGGTTAGTGCTTGGATGGGAGGCCATGAGGGAAGTACAGGTGTGCTATGCAGAAGTAGGCAATGGAGAACTACCTCTGACTGTCTCTTGCCTTGAAAACCGACGGGGTCGCCATAAACCAGCTGTGACTTGGTGGCACTTTCCACTACCAACTGTTGTAACACCCCTAACTGCCACCTGTGAGCCAGTTTGGTGTAGCGGTTAAGTGCGCAGACTCTAATCTGGGAGAACCAGGTTTGATTCCCCACTCCTCCACTTGCACCTGGCTGGATGACCCTGGGCAAGCCATAGTTCTGTCAGAGCTGTCCTTGAAAAAGAGCTGTTTCTGTCAGAGCTCTCTCAGTCCCGCCCACCTCACAGGGTGTCTGTTGTGGGGAGGGGAAGGGAAAGGAGTTTGTAAGCTGCTCTGAGACTCCTCTGGGTAGTGAAGGGCGGGGTATAAATCCAATCTCTTCTTCTTCTTCTTTTACCTCACAGGCTGTCTGTTGTGGGGAGGGGAAGGGAAAGGAGTTTGTAAGCTCCTCTGAGACTCCTTTGGGTAGTGAATGGCAGGGTATAAATCCAATCCCTCCTCCTCCTCCTCCTCCTCTTCTTCTTCTTCTGTTGCTACAGAGTGAGGGTATTCGTAGGGATGGGCATGAAGTGGCACACAAAGTAAGTCCATGATGAATTTCGGGTGGGTCGTGGTTTGCAAACTGAACTTTGTGGCAGGTCAACCAAGCATAAATTTTCCACGAACGTTCAAGTGGTTCGTGGTGGTTCGTGGCAGTTCGTGAATGGATACGTTTCCAGACAGACTGTCTCCGTTCAATCAAAATGTTTACCGGTCTTCAAAGCAGCAGGATGAAGAGACTGGAGAGAAGCAGGCGGCAGGGTGAGGTTCTCTGTGGGTTTGGTGTGTGTAGCTTGCAGGGGGTCCATTCGAGACTCTTTTAAACTGGCACCTGACTTTTCAACCCAAAAGCACTTTTCTGGGGGTGTCTACTTTGGGGAACCATAACTCGGACCCCTTGTTGTTTCCACGTCTCACTTGCCCACGTCTCACCTCTAGATCTTATGCAATTCCGCAGGGCCTGTAAGGCAGAGATGTCCCAGAAGGCTTTTGGTTGAGGGCAGTGACGGTTTACATCCTGGCTGGTACCCTCCTCCCTTTCCTACTTCCTCCCCCTTCCCCATACCTGCAAGGCGATCACAGGCCGGAATAGTCACCACTTGGGTTTTTTTCATTACTGTACTAATACCAATCCTAAAAGTAATCAACCCTGACTGTTCCCTGGAAGGCCAGATAATGAAACTGAAGCTCAAATACTTTGGCCACCTAATGAGAAGGGAGCCCTCACTGGAGAAGACCCTGATGCTGGGAAAGATTGAAGGTCAAAGAGGACTGGGACGGCAAGGGATGAGATGGTTAGACAGTGTCATAGATGCAACGAACATGAAGTTGAGCCAACTTCAGAGGACGGCGGAAGACAGGAAGGCCTTGCGTGATCTGGTCCATGGGGTCGCGAAGAGTCGGACTCGACTGTGCGACTGAACAACAACAACAACAACAAAACTAATACCAAGATTAGTAATTTTTTTTCACTTGTTTTTTTCATTAATGTACTAATACCAGTGGTGCTGGAGAAGACTCTTGAGAGTCCCCTGGACTGCAAGGAAATCAAATCAGTCAATCCTGAAGGAAATCCACCCCGACTGTTCCCTGGAAGGTGAGACTGAAGCTGAAGCTCAAATACTTTGGCCACCCAATGAGAAGGGAGCCCTCACTGGAGAAGACCCTGATGCTGGGAAAGACTGAAGGTCAAAGAAGAAGGGGACAGCAAAGGATGAGATGGTTGGACAGTGTTATCGATGCAACAAACATGAAATTAAGCAAACTCAGGAGGACGACGGAAGACAGGAGGGCCTGGCGTGATGTGGTTCGCGGGGTCGTGAAGAGTCAAACTCGACTGTGCGACTGAACAACAACAACTAATACCAATACTGTTTGTATTTATTTTATAATGTTAATGTTTTTACTATGTTGTGTATCACCCAGTGCCCTACAATAGTAGGGATTGGATGACTCATAAATTAATATGACGACGACAACAACAACAATAGAGTTGCCAACCTCTGGAGATCTCCTGGAATTCCAACTGATCTCCTGGCTACAAGGAGGGGAATTGGCTGAGAATGAGCAAAAAAGCTGTCCGGATCTGACCCATCATCTTGACTCCTAATCAGGCACGTAGCCAGGATTTGATTGATTGATTGATTGATTTGTACCCCGCCCTCCCCAGAAACAGGCTCAAAGGCAAAAAAAAAATTCTGGTAGGGCTGGTGGGTCTCCCATTATTTGCCATAATGAAGAGGGGTGTGCGCCCCTCTCCCCTCTCCTCCACATGGAGCTGCTGGATGACCTTGGGTCAGTCCCAGTTCTCTCAGAGCTGTTGCTCTCAAGTGCAGTTCTCTCAGAGCTCTCTCAGCCCCACCTACCTCACAGGGTGTCGGTTGAGGGGAGGGGAAGGAGAAGGAGATTGTAAGCCGCTCTCAGACTCCAAGTGAAGGGTGGGATATAAATCCAATCTCCTCCTCTTCCTCCTCCTCCTCTTCTTCTTAAATTTATATGCCACCTATCACTGCCAGGTGGTCTTGAGGCGGCTAACAATTAAAACCTTAACAAATCGCAGTTTAATAACATAATCCGAATAAAACTAGATGGAAGTTCACATAAACCGAACCCAACTAACTAAAAGCCAAACGGAAGAGCTTTGTTTTGCAGGTTCTGCGGGAACTAGACAAGTCCCACAGGGCCTATAGATCATCTGACAACTTGTTCCATACAAAGATGGCTCTCATGCTGGTGGATGCCAAGTGAATGTCCCAGGGGTCAGGTGGCACAATTGTGTTGCAAGCAATGTTCCCTCTAAGGTGTGGAGTCTTAGGAGCAAAAATTCTACTTTGTGAGCTATTGACATTAAAGTTGTGAGCAAGAGATTTAGCTGCTGCATCAATTAGTTTGCTCTGGAGCCCTCCTTCCTGAACTAAGACAAAAATGTGTGAGCCGGAGGCTAAAAAAATGTGAGCTAGCTCACACTAACTCAGCTTAGAGGGAACACTGGTTGCAAGTTGAAGAATGAAAGTTTCAGGGGGGGGGGGGAAATATCAGAAAATATCCTAGACTCAAAATTTTATTTTGTACATTTACAATGCTTCTTACCATTTAAAAACTAGCTGACCACCAGGTATCTTCCGAATAATTTGCTGATTCTGAAACAATGAAATGCGCCTCTTGTTTTTTTTCTAGGTTTACACTCTGCTTTCAGCTTTTAAAGCATTCTAGCATACTTCGTAGAAAAATATGACTCGTATCAAATATTTAAAATTTTTGCAATCAAATGGAGGGGTTTCCGCTCAACAGAAATTATTTTGAGGTATCTGGATCTCACACAGAAATTGTCTTAATTCCTAGAAGATATTTAAAAAGAAAGCAAAATAGAAAAGAGCTTTTTAAAAAAAGCTCGCTGTCCCACCAAAATTACCATGGCTTCTTCTTCTTCTTTTTTAAAAAATGGCTTTTTAATGTTTTCCCTTGAACGGTAAGATGTTGTTTATGAACAGCACTGAAAAAGCATTCGCCGAAAAATCAACCCGGAGACGCATTTACAGCTAATTAACCTATTCTCCAAGAAGGCTGCTGGGGAACGCCTGATGAATGTTTAAGGCTGGAGAGAGGCGCGCACGTACGCAGGCTCACAGAATGCAGGCAGAACTTCATCCCAGAACCCGAGAGACCCGTGTGTGACACTGGCGTACAGTCTGAGCGTGGCTCGCTCTCCACAGGAACTAATTTTGAAGCGCCAGAATGCTGCCGATTGTCTGTGAGAGAAAGAAAAAAAAAACCCGCAAGAAGAAGCCCAGCGCAGAACAGACGGTGCACTTTCCTTCGGAAGAATGCTGATAAAATTTTAATGAAGTAACATGTTGCCATGGGGACTTGTTGCTATTCATTAATTCATTGTGCTGCGGCCTCTGTAGTTTTCCTGAAGTTGAGTGACAAATTGTCAAGAAGCTGTGTTGTGGAGGCTGGAAAGTTTTCTCATTGATAGTCTTAACTTTCCTGCAAATTGTACAGAGGATGGCCTGTTTGGAGGTAAACAATGTGGAACATTAACGTGGGTCCTGAATCCCATGGCTGGCGCAGTGACAAAAGCACGTCGTCTATGCATCGATAGGAAACGCTGGGCAACTTGGCCATTTACTCCGAATTGCTGGCCATCCTCACAATACTACCAGAGGAATCACAGCGTAGACAACACAACAACAAAAACAACCACTGTGAAATACAGTGCTATCACAATAAGGGCAAAAGCAAAAAGTGATTATATATACTCCGTGTTACTGTAATGTATTAATTATGTCCAATACTCCATATAAGACATTCAATACAAAAATATAGTTATTCCCATCCAGTGAGCCACGGTGGCTCAGAGGTTAAGACGCTGATCTGCAGACTGGAAGGTTGGCAGTTTGGCAGTTCGAGACCCGAGTGCCGTGTGATGGAGTGAGCTCCCGTCTCTGGCCCCAGCTCCTGCCAACCTAGCAGTTCGAAAGCAAGAAACAGCAAGTAGATAAATAGGTACCGCTTTGGTGGGAAGGTAACAACGTTCCATGTGCCTCGGCATTTAGTCATGCCGGCCACATGACCACGGAAACGTCTTTGGACAGCGCTGGCTCTTTGGCTTGGCAATGGAGAAGAGCACCGTCCCCTAGAGTCAGATTCGACTTGATTTCGAGCAAGGGAAACCTTTACCTTTACCTTTTCTCCAATGTCAAAGTGGCATACAGAAAACCCTCACAAGGGAAAAGCCCAAGGAAAATATATAAATAGAATTAAAATCTGCACAGTGTCCAAAGCCCAAACGAGATGGGACTTCCGGTTAAATCCCACATTTCGGCGATCCAGTCCCTTCTTCAGTAAAGGAAACTGGCAGATTCTCCAAAAAACAGTCAAGGTTTTTTCTACGACATATAATTCCTTATGTCGACATGTGCTCACCATCTCTATTGTCCTAACAAAGCTTCAAGTATTACTCTGTTCCATCTTACCGAGATATTGTGATGAGATCGGCCGACTCGTTTCTCTCCCCAACATGCAAGCAAGAAGCGTCTCGCAATACTAATGCAAAACTGGCTTCAGGTACTTCAGCGAGTTCCCGCCTTGGTGACAGAAAAACAAAACAGAAATCTTGCCTGTCTAAAAAAATACATTCAAAATTCTTATTCTCGGGCCGAGCACATTTGTTGCAAGGTTCGATGCATGGCCCTTTGTTGCCCAAGTATGCGCCGTAATGTCCATGGACACACGAGACCCAAACAAGGTAACGCTCCGGGAAGAAAAATCACCAGTTTGGTGTAGTGGTTAAGTGCGCGGACTCTAATTTGGGAGAACCAGGTTTGATTCCCCACTCCTCCACTTGCCCCTGGCTGGATGACCTTGGGCAAGCCGTAGTTCTGATAAGAGCTGTCCTTGAAAAAGAGCAGTTTCTGTCAAGAGCTCTCTCAGCCCCACCTACCTCACAGGGTGTCTGTTGTGGGGAGGGGAAGGGGAAGGAGTTTGTAAGACGCTCTGAGACTCCTTTGGGTAGTGAAGGGCGGGGTATAAATCCAATCTCTTCTTCTTCTTCTTTTACCTCACATGGCGTCTGTTGTGGGGAGGGGACGGGAAAGGAGTTTGGCAGCCGCTCTGAGACTCCTTTGGGTAGTGAAGGACAGGGTATAAATCCAATTTCTTCTTCTTCTTTTACCTCACAGGGTGTCTGTTGTGGGGAGGGGAAGGGAAAGGAGTTTGTAAGCTGCTCTGAGACACCTTCGGATAGTGAAGGGCGGGGTATAAATCCAATCTCTTCTTTTCTTCTTCTTCACTTGGATCATGATGTGTAGCCTATAGCGAATGGGAGGCCTGTCCTCCTCCCCCCGGAAAAAAGATGGTTTAATTCATAACCAGGGATGTGAAATGGTATGTTATAGCCTGATCTCAGAAGGTAAGCAGGGTTGGTACTTGAATGGGAGACCACCAAGGAAGGCTTTGCAGACGAAGGCAACGGCAGACCACCTCTGAATGTCTCTTGCCTTGAAAACTTTACGGGGTCGCCATAAGTCAGCTCCAACACGATGGCACTTCACACGCACACAGTTCGTACCCTTTGTACTGTAATGAAACAACAGTTTCCTAAGAAACTCATTCTTCATCTTGGATGGCAAAAGAGGAAGGAGGGACAGAAACGTGTCCATGTGTTTGTGTCTTCCCCCAGCCACTTCCATTTTGGTGCCATTTTTAGAAAAAAAAGTTGTTCATACATCACCATAAACTGGGGAAATCAAGGATTCTCAGCGATAAAGGGTATAAGGATGACCATTAAAATTGAGGAGCCATATTGAACGGTCAACCACAACATGGGAAATGTTGACCAAAATTATAATAATTATATCTTAAACCAGGGGTCATTTCGTAGAAAAAGAGCTAGGGGAACTCATTAGCATAACTCATTAGCATATGCCACACCCCCTGACATCAGAGGCCCAGCGGTGGACCTGCAAGGCCGGCAGGAGTGCAAGGAAGCCCCGCCAAGGCCCTCCTTGGCCCCAGGCAGGCAGGGGTGGGGAGAGGCGGGGAGGAAGCAAGTTACCCTCCCTCTTCTCCTGCCTCCACCTGGCTGAAGAAGGATTGGAAGCGGGGCGGCCGGAAGCAGGGGGCGGGGCTTCGTCATGTGCCCCGCCCCCCACACCTCACCCGGGGGAACTGTGTTCCCCCACGTTCCCCCCCGAAATGACCTCTGTCTTAAACTTTGTTTTAGGAGAAAGGATCAGACAAGAAATGAAACTAGGTAGGGGTGGGATCACTGCGGGAAGCCTGGAGAAGGGGAGGGAGGGAGGGAGGGGAGAGGGTTATAATAGAAATGAGGGAATGTTATAATATCGGACATGTTGTTATGACCCGACAATAAAATGTTTTTCAAAAAAATTACAAGGCACATTCAGCGTGGTGAATAGTGTGGTCTAGTGGTTAGGGGCACAGACTCTAATCAGTTACATGTAGTGGTTAGGAGCGCAGACTCTAATCTGGCAGAACTGGGACTCCGGGTCGTGAAAGGCTGGGTATAAATCTAATCTCCTCCTCCTCCTCCTGTCACATTCCCCACTCCTCCGCATGCAGCTGCTGGTGTGACCTTGGGTGAGTCACAAGTTCTCTCAGAGCTGTTCTCTCAAGAGTAGTCCTCGAAAGAGCTCTCTCAGCCCTACCTGCCTCACAGGGTGTCTGTTGTGGGGAGGGGGAGGGGAAGGAGATTGTAAGCCACTCTGAGACTCGGAGTGAAGGGGTATAAATACAATCTCCTCCTCCTCTCCTTCTTCTTCTTCTTCCTCCTCCTCCTCCTCCTCCTCCTCCTCCCCTAGGCTAACCATGACAATACACCGCCTGCAATTTCACCACAGGTCAGCAGTGAAAGTCAGAAAACCACCGGCCGTGCGTAACATGCAAAAGCAACAATCTTATCATGATCCTATTAACGACTTCTGCCTGGGCCAGCACTTTTAAATGAAGCTTTACACTGTGTAGGTGTGCATGTATCTGGTGGGAGGAAGAGGATGCACTTGCAAATCAAACCAGCGCTAAAACAATCCATGCTCCTGGAACCCATCCATCTCCCCTCCCCTGCCCCGGACCCATCATGCGGCTTCCTCCCCCCACATACAAGCTGCTGACATTATTTTTTTCTCCCCCCGTTATTGGCTGACACTTTTGTGCCTTGAGTGTTCCTCTCGCTGTAGGGTTAGTAGGATAATTGACAAACCACAGGGACCAGCTCCCCGGATTAGGTTGACCGGACTGTCAAAACAGCCATGACAAACTCTCACATCAACTTCGACTGCGAGTCAAGTCTGCGAGGGGGGGAAAATGCACCTTGGTAGGTCCAGGAGGGAAGTCTTTAGCTGAAATCTTTTCCCCCACCACACGGGGAGAGAGCACTTCGACAGGGAGAAGGGGGGGGAGGCCGATGGCAGGCATGCTTGCTGTTTAATTCATCGAAAACTCCCGCTTCCAGGAGCCACCGTTAATTAGAGCGTTTATTTGGTCCTGTTTCTGCAAACCAAAAATATGTGACACATGTCGCTTCTGTTTCTTATTAGAAGAGTGACATTTTTACTGCCGATCCGGTGTGCATGCATGTGTCAGTGTATCCATGTGTGCCACGCACTGATCAAACTACCTGTGCACCCTTCCCCAAGCATGGCTTGCCCTCTATCTCTCCTTCAGAGAGTCAGATGGAAGCATCCAAAGCACGTAAATGTTGTCTGCGCAGCGCTACAGAGACCGTAGCAGTGACATGGGTCCTGTTATGCCGTTTGTTAGGAATCTTTCAGAGGAAATTTTTAATGTCCTGGAGCAAACTTGGTGGTGGGGGGGAGAGAAACAGTTCTGCAAGTTTCCAACACGTTGGGCAAAAAGTTGGCTCCGGTGGGTGCCTACTGGCTAGTGCCGAAGTCGTCACCAACACGCGTGATCCCGGAAACACTGGCGCAGCTTTGTAACTTTCTAAAATGTGGGACAGCTGCCTTATACTGAACTAGAAATAAGGCCCGTTGTGGAAATAAATACAACGGGATCTAGAAAGAGGCTCTGGGAGAGTGCTCTGGCTTTGGGCAAACAGTGTCAGTCTGCTTTTAAAACATGAATCTGGGACCTGCACACCACCAGAATACAGCAGATTCCATATGCAACTGACATTCCAACTGCCTTGCGGGGGGGGTGTTTGTTTGGGGTGTGGAATGGAGTGAAGTCCAATCAGCTTCCATATGCAAAAGACCAGGTTGTCGCAGCAGTTGTGGTGTGGGCGGGACCCGGGCTTTGCCTTCTGATTGGTGGCAATATATGCTGAGGAGCAGTTCCATCAGCCATACACTAAGGGAGTGCATTTTAGAATTAGAACTTTGGCACCCACTATTCAATTATATATAAGGAGAGATAGCATCCTGGGTCCATCAAAGTCGGTCTTGTTTACTCAGACTGGCAGCGGCTCTCTGAGGTCTCAGGCGGAGGTCTTTCCCATCACCTGCTGCCTGGTCCTTTTAACTGGAGATGCCGGAGATTGAACATGAGGCCTTCTGCAGGCCAAGCAGATGCTCTACCACTGAACAACAGCTTCTCCCTTTTTTCTGTAAATAGAATTAGGAGTGTATGTGCAGGAAGCTGTATATGCCACTGACAATAGCCTACCTGAAGCACAAGCGGGAGGGACAAACTCAGGAGTGATTGTGGATATATAGACACATTTGGGAAGGTAGGGTGGCATGGTACAGCCCAATCTTGTCAAATCTCAGAAGGTAAGCAGAGTCAGGACGTGGAAGGGAGACCACCAAGGAAGACTCTACAGAGGCAGGCACTGGTCAAACCACCTCTGCTTCTCACTGGCCTTGAATGCCCCTTGCTGGGGTCACCTTTCAGTCGGTACTTGGATGGGAGACCACCAAGGAAGACTCTACTGGTCAAACCACCTCTGCTTCTCAACCAGCTTGAACGCCCCTTGCTGGGGTCACCTTTCAGTCGGTACTTGGATGGGAGACCACCAAGGAAGGCTCTGCAGAGGAAGGCCATGGCAAACCTCCTCTGCTTCTCACTGGCCTTGAAAGCCTCTTGCTGGGGTCACCTTTCAGTCGGTACTTGGATGGGAGACCACCAAGGAAGGCTCTGCAGAGGAAGGCCATGGCAAACCTCCTCTGCTTCTCACTGGCCTTGAAAGCCTCTTGCTGGGGTCACCTTTCAGTCGGTACTTGGATGGGAGACCACCAAGGAAGGCTCTGCAGAGGAAGGCCATGGCAAACCTCCTCTGCTTCTCACTGGCCTTGAAAGCCTCTTGCTGGGGTCACCTTTCAGTCGGTACTTGGATGGGAGACCACCAAGGAAGGCTCTGCAGAGGAAGGCCATGGCAAACCTCCTCTGCTTCTCACTGGCCTTGAAAGCCTCTTGCTGGGGTCACCTTTCAGTCGGTACTTGGATGGGAGACCACCAAGGAAGGCTCTGCAGAGGAAGGCCATGGCAAACCTCCTCTGCTTCTCACTGGCCTTGAAAGCCTCTTGCTGGGGTCACCTTTCAGTCGGTACTTGGATGGGAGACCACCAAGGAAGGCTCTGCAGAGGAAGGCCATGGCAAACCTCCTCTGCTTCTCACTGGCCTTGAAAGCCTCTTGCTGGGGTCACCTTTCAGTCGGTACTTGGATGGGAGACCACCAAGGAAGACTCTGCAGAGGCAGGCACTGGTCAAACCACCACTGCTTCTCACTGGCCTTGAAAACCCTTTACTGAGGTCATCATGGATGCGACTTCACCGAGCATACATATGCAGCACTCCAGGTGCACATTTACAAGAGCAGAGGGGAGGATCTGAGAGGGCAAAAAGCAAGCAAGAAAGAGGTTAAAAGAGCCAGTTTGGTGTAGTGGTTAGGAACGTGGACTCTAATCTGGGAGAACTGGGTTTGATTCCCCCCACCTCCACATGCAGCTGCTGGTGTGAAGAGAAAACATTTTCTCCCTCTCCCAAACTACAAGAAGAAGAGGAAGAGGAGGAGGAGGAGGAGGAGGAGGAGGAGGAACAGGAGGAGGAGAAGCAGGAGGAAGACAACAATGACGATGAGGAGGAGGAGGAGGACAAGGAGGAGGAGGAGGAAGAGGAGGAAATTGGATTTATACCCCACCCTTCACTACTCAAGGGAGCCTCAGAGCAGCTTACAATCCCCTCCCCCTCCCCACAACAGACACCCTGTGATGGGAGACCACCAAGGAAGACTCTGCAGAGGCAGGCACTGGTCAAACCACCTCTGCTTCTCACTAGCCTTGAAAACCCTTTACTGAGCTCATCATGGTTGCGACTTCACTGAGCATCCATGTGCACATTTACAATAGCAGAGGGGAGGATCTGAGTGGGCAAAAAGCAAGCAAGGAAGAGGTTAAAAGAGCCAGTTTGGTGTAGTGCTTAGGAACGCGGATTCTAATCTGGGAGAACCGGGTTTGATTCCCCCCACCTCCACATGCAGCTGCTGGTGTGATCTTGGGTTCTTTCAGAGCTGTTCTCTCAAGGGCAGTCCTCGAGAGAGCTCTCTCAGCCCCACCTACCTCACAGGGTGTCTGTTGTGGGGAGGGGAAGGGAAAGGAGATTGGAAGCCACTCAGAGAGACCGAGTGAATGGCAGGGGACAAATCCAATCTCCTCCTCCTCCTCCTCTCCTCCTCCTCCTGGGACAAACCTGCACTCTCCTTCTGCCTCAAGTCTTTTCCCAAGTCCATTGGGGAGGGGCTGTGGCTCAGTGGTAGAGAATCTGTTTGGCATTCAGAAGGTCCCAGGTTCAGTCTCTGGAATATCCACTTGAAAGCACTAGGTAAAAGGTGAAGTGAAAGACCTCTTCCTGAAACCCCGGACAGGCACTGCCAATCTGACCTTGATAGACCAATGGTCTGTTTAGTATAAGGCAGTCTTATGTGTTTTTATATATGTTCAACTGTAGCCTGCCAAGGCGGCTATGCATTATGCCCAAACCAGTGCTGATTCCATCACCATGTGATACCTCTAAAATAAGTTGTGAAGTCTGGCTCACAACTTTGCATTGTTCCCTCTAAGCTGAGTTAGTGTGAGCTAGTTCACAGGGTTTTTTTAGCCTCCAGCTCTCACATTGCTGTCTTAGCTCAGGAAGGATGGCTCCAGAGCAAACTAATTTATGCAGCAGCCAAACCGCTCGCTCACAACTTTCGTGCCAGTCGCTCCCAAAGTAGAATTTTTGCTCACAGGACTCCACAGCTTAGAGGGAGCATTGGTCACAAGCCAGTTTCATGTAGTGGTTAAGTGTGCAGACTCTAATCTGGGAGAACTGGGTTTGATTCCCCACTCCTCCACTTGCAGCTGCTGGATGACCTTGGGGAAGCCAAAGTTCTGTCAGAGCTGCTTTTGAAAGATCAGTTCTGGAAAGCGCTCTTTCAACCCCACTTACCTCACAGGGTGTCTGTTGTGGGGAGGGGAATGGAAAGGAGTGTGTAAACCGCTCTGAGACTCCAAGTGAAAGGCGGGGTATAAATCCAATCTCCTCCTCCTCCTCCTCCTCCTCCTCCTCCTCCTCCT
>NW_015172104.1:53146-54412 GCF_001447785.1 Gekko japonicus
TCCTCCTCCTCCTCCTCCTCCTCTTCTTCTTCTTCTTCTTCTTCTTCTTCTTCTTCTTCTTCTTCTTCTTCTTCTTCTCCTTCTCCTTCTCCTTCTCCTTCTCCTCTATAGCTGAAAGCACAATTGCCACAGCTGTTATCAGCCTGCGTTTTCCTCTATGTATAATTGTGTCTATCCAGCTTCTTTAGAAAACATAATTATTGTCTTCAGTGTGCTTTGAGACACACAAATCTCTCCATTTAGTGCTAATGAACACTTCCACCCATTCAAATGCAAACATTTCAAACAATCTTCACTCTGCGATGCTTTAAACCATTTCCCTAGATTTTCCGAAGCGCGCTCATCACAGATCTTTGAAATGACAGCTTGAGTGACATCTATTTATACAAATATGAGAAAGAAGGAGTGTTCGGTCCCCTGTACGGATGCCTATATTAAAGTTAAAATTAAAATGCAGATGCCGAGGAGAGTTATTTACTTAGTTCTCCCAGCTAGCACATGGGAGAGACTCGCACAGGACTCGAAAGATCTAATTATATTTTTTAAAATAAATTAAGGGGGGGGAAGGAACCTAAACATTTTTTTCTTCACGCCTCACTTGGGTTTTGGAATATGATCAAAAAGGTTTCAGAATAATCAGTGTTTCCATTGCAGGCTGTCTTTTGAATGAGAAGCTGGAAGAAAACAAATCCGTGAGCCTTTTGCTTCATGTTAACATCTGTACAGCGATGTTGAAATGGTGCCTAACCGGGAGTGCAGCAAAGGAATCAATTAAAGGCCGGTTGAGAAATCTCAGTTTTTGAGCTGTTTGCACTCGTGAACCAACACTGGCATGAACTTCAGCCTTCGGCACGTGCTGGAAATTATTCTGTTTCTGAGAATGTCGTGGTCCATCTTAAGAAACACACACAGAGAGAATTGTTCCCTCTAAGCTGAGTTAATGTGAGCTAGTTCACAGTTTTTTAGCCTCCGGCTCACACATTTTTGTCTTCGCTCAGGAAGGAGGGCTCCAGAGCAAACTAATTGATGCAGCAGCCAAATTACCTGCTCACAACTTTAATGCCAGCAGCTCACAAAGTACAATTTTTGCACACAAGACTCCACAGCTTAAAGGGAGCATTGCTCCAGAGCAAACTAATTGATGCCGTAGCCAAATCGCCCGCTCACAACTTTAATGCCAGTCGCTCACAAAGAGGAATTTTTGCTCACAGGACTCCACAGCTTAGAGGGAGCATTGACACACACACACACACACACACACACACA
>NW_015172104.1:54433-73575 GCF_001447785.1 Gekko japonicus
TTTATCTCCTTCATCTTTCCATCCCATGCCTTATCTTGTTTAATACATTCCAATATATCTACGTTTTAGGGAACTGATCCAATAAAGAGGTATACAGCAGCTAAGGTTGTGTGTATGGTCCTTTCTGCATTTGCCTGCCACTCCGGATTTTCGCAGTGTTTGAGGGCGATTCTGCTTGGGCTTTTCCCTCCATTGTTTTATGAAACACAGCTTGGAACAGAAATTCCCCTCTGTATTGCATGCCACTTTCACTTTTTTTGATCATCGGATTTTATGGTTGCCTCCACATTCCATGCCGCTTTCTCTTTCTTTGATCGTCGGATTTTATGGTACCTTCTGCATAGAGTTATCATCATTTTATGGCTGTTCAGGGGTGACTTTGCAGTCAGTACAACATTGGCCCCGGGGCATTTGAATGTGGTTTTGAGCTGCACCTTTTCCTCCTTGTTGAGAAAATGTGGAGCGAATGCTAGATGCAGAATCGCCCCAAGTCAAGGCACATTTAAGTCCTGGGCAAAACAGCATCCAAATAACCCAGGGGCAACAGCAGGCTGAAACCGGGCTGACCACTGAAGGGAGGGAATGTAATGCAGAATGGGGGAGAAAAAACCTGGATTAAAAAGAAGGTTGAATTCTATTTTAGTGCAGAAATGCTTGGAGGATACAGCAGTGAACATGGATTAAAAGGAGAGTGCAGAAAGGGCCTATGTGTGTGATCTGTCTGTCTGTCTGTCTATCTTCATCCTCCTCCACATCACCATAATCATCATCTCTGTCTGTCTGTCTGTCTGTCTGTCTCTCTCTCTCTCTCTATTATCTATCTATCTATCTATCTATCTATCTATCTATCATCTATCTATCTATCTATCTATCTATCTATCTATCTATCTATCTATCTATCTATCTATCCATCCATCCATCCATCCATCCATCCATCCATCCATCCATCCATCCATCCATCAATCTATCCAATCTATCCATCAATCAATCAATCTATCATCTATCTATCTATCTATCTATCTATCTATCTATCTATCTAAATCCATCCATCCATCCATCCATCCATCCATCCATCTATCTATCTATCTATCCATCTATCCATCCATCTATCATATATCTATCTATCCATCATCTATCTATCTATCCATCCATCATCTATCTATCCATCCATCATCTATCTATCCATCCATCATCTATCTATCCATCCATCATCTATCTATCCATCCATCATCTATCTATCCATCCATCATCTATCTATCCATCCATCATCTATCTATCCATCCATCATCTATCTATCCATCCATCATCTATCTATCTGTCTGTCTGTCTGTCTGTCTGTCTATCTATCTATCTATCTATCTATCTATCTATCTATCTATCATCTATCTATCTATCTAGCTAGCTATCCATCTATCATATATCTATCTATCCATCATCTATCTATCTATCCATCATCTATCTATCCATCCATCCATCCATCCATCATCTATCTATCTATCTATCTATCTATCTATCTATCTATCTATCTATCTCTATCTATCTATCTATCTATCTATCTTTCTATCTATCTTTCTATTTATCTTTCTATCTATCTATCATCTATCATCTATCATCTATCTATCCATGTATCCATGTATCCATGTATCCATCCATCCATCCATCCATCCATCCATCCATCCATCCAGCTAGCTAGCTAGCTATGTAGCTATCTAATCTGAATGGAGATCCTGCTGACAAGCTGCTAGGTGAGCAGTGAGGGGTAAGGAGGACTGAATCCAGGCCAGTCTCCGGGCCAATCTGCAGGATTTCCCCTTTTGAAAACAGGCACTTCCCTGGCTGTTAGCCCTGTGGTTACCAATCCCCACGTGAGCCCTAGAGATCTCCAAGAATTACAACGGAGCTCCAGTCTACAGAGATCTGTTGCCCTGGAGAAAAGGGCTGCTTTGGGAGGTGGACTTTATGGCATTGTGCCCCTCTGAGGTCCCTCCCCTCTCTAACTCCTGGCCTCCCCAGGATTCATCCCCAAATCTCCAGGAATTTCGGTCTGCCAATTGAGTGGGTATCCCCTGTCTACACAAACCGTTACACATCCAGCGAGGGATGCCAGTGTGGCGGTGCATCAAATTGCTTTATAGAATATTTGTATTTTCACTTACGCTGTCAACCGCCCCAAGCCCCGATTGCTGGGGGGAGGGCGGGATAAAAAGAATGACAAACAAACAAGTAAATAAGTAAATGGGAAATGACTTTTGCAGACCTTAAGCCCATGGAGTGGGTGGAAACAAAAAGGTTTTTTTCAATCTTTATGTACTTATTTTGTTATGTATTGAGCCCAAGCCTTTCCTCTAGCTGTACCGAGAACGGGTTGAGCTTGCCTCTCTAGAACAATAGCTTGCCTGGATCCAGGACAGGGGTGGGATACAAAAACAATTCTCCTCCTTCTTTGTGCACAACATAGAATTCCACGTTTTAGTGACAACCCACCTTTCCAAACATTCAGCGTGGCTCACGGGAGTCAATAAATTCACTTGCTGCATACCATTCTCTCATTAAAAAAATAAATTATTTTCCCCCCTAAAACCATTTAATTTTTTTTTAAAATCCCAAATTGATACATCACCAGCCTGTTGTAAAAAAAGAAAGAAAGGGGAAAGTTCTGCAGTCTTTTGAGAGCATAACTAACGGCTTCACGTGGGTCGCCGTGCTGATCTGAAGCAATGGAAGAAAGTTTGAGTCCAGCGGAACCTTTAAGGCCAACAAAAGTTTTACTGGCCCTGATCACATGCAGAATTTGCTGCAGGAGAGCCACGGTTGCTGGGCGGATTTTTAGGGTGCGATCATGGATAAAAGAAAGTATTTCTTCACCCAAAGAGTGATTAACACTTGGAATTCACTGACAACAGGAAGTGGTGGCGGCTACAAGCATGGACGGCTTCAAAAGGGAATTAGATAAGCATATGGAGCAGAGGTCCATCAGTGGCTATTAGCCACAAGGTATAGATAGGGGCTCTGGGACAAGTGATGCTCTTTCTTCTTGGTGCTTGGGGGGGTCAACAGTGGGAGGGCTTCTAATGTCCTGGCCCCACTGGTGGACCTCCTGATGGCACTGGTATTTCTGGCCACAGTGTGACAGAGTGTTGGACTGGATGGACCTTTGGCCTGATCCAACATTGGCATCTCTTATGTTCTTATAGATAGGAACTCTCGGTGTGGGGCAAGGGATGCTCTGTATTCTTGGTGCTTGGGGGGACAACAGTGAAAGGGCTTCTAGTGTCCTGACCCCGCTGGTGGACCTCCTGATGGCACCTGGTATTTCTGGCCACTGTGTGACACAGAGTGTTGGACTGGATGGGCCTTTGGCCTGATCCAACATTGGCATCTCTTATGTTCACACCGCAACATCTGGCAAGCGTAGTGCACCCGTGGCCAACCTGTGATGTCTGGCTGAAGATGCGCAGTTAAAAAGTAAAATCCAGTAGCAAATGGTTTGCCATGGGCCGCAGACGGACTCGATCCATGTGATTGCGCCGGTGCGTGCCTATTTCCTCTGGCCATCCTCGTTGAAGTGCGCTGAAAGCATGCGCCAACAGACAAAACCCCAGTGTGCCGCTGTCATGTCTGACTGTATAATGGCGGGTCAAAATGCAATGGCGCAAATAGCCACACCTCCCCCCTGCATTTTCCGGCACGTCTGACCGGGACCATTCTGGATATCACACGAAAACTTATACATGAAATTCAACTTTGTTGGCCTTAAAGGTGCCACTGGACTCAAACTTTGTTCTAGATCAGGGGTGGCCAAGCTTGCTCAACAGAAGAGCCGCACAGAATAAACGTCAGGTGTTTGAGCCGCAAGACATGAACAGATAGCACACACACCGTTTTATTGAAAAATATGCAAATTTGTTTTTTTTAATTAACATTAAATTAGGCTGTGTGAAAGAGCCACATGTGGCTCCCGGGCTGCAGTTTGGCCACCCCTGATCCAGGAACTAACCAATAGATAAGCAGTGTAATGTAAATAGCCTATCACTGGGAGTGGGTGTGTGTGCGGTGGGGTGTTTTGCATGCTTATAAGCAGGGCTCTAGCCCTGCCAGCTTCATCTTGTAGTTTGCTGCAATCACTGAATAAACCTGAGCTGATCACTGCAATGCGTCTAGAACCCAGTATTTAATATATTTATTTGAAACATTTCTTAGGCCCCGGTCACACGGAGATTTTGCGGCGCGAAAGGCACGAATGTCGGGTGGATTTTCGGGGTGCGATCACACCGCAACATCTGGGAACCATAGCCCATCCGTGGTCAACCCGTGGCATCCCGCCGAAGATGCGGAGTTAAAAATTACCAAGGAAAGTGCACTAGTATTTGTAAAACACGTGGCACAGGCGGGTGTCTGATCGCAGGAGTACTAGTATCCAGGGGTCATTTGGGGGGGACGCGGGGGGACGCCATCCCCCCGGGTGAGGTGCGGGAAGGCGGGGCCTGGAGCTCCCTGCTGGTGCCCGCTGGAGGTCGCCGCCGGCTGTGGGGAGGACACACTTCCGGTGATGTCAGGGGGTGTGGCATATGCTAATGAGTTATGCTAATGAGTTCCCCTAGCTCTTTTTCTACGAAATGACCCCTGCTAGTATCCCGTGGCATCCAGCACCTGTCAATGTCCTGTAGCAAACCGGATGTTTTTCGTAAGCGCATGCGCACAAACACAAAACTGAAAGCAGTGCTGCTCCGCGGAACTGCGCATGCGCACAAATGCGAAATGCTTGTGTGATCGCACCATGCCATTTCTTTGCCATGCTGCAGCATCGCCGTGTGATTGCCAGCTAACAGCCTAAGCACGGAGACTCGGGGGACCGTGTGATCGGGCTACCGTGCTTTATTTGGTCCGGGGTGAACAGCCACGCCTCCCCCCCGCGTTATCTGGCCTGCGTTATCTGACTGGGGCCTTAGACACCTTTCTACCTTGCAGAACTCAAAGCGGCTTACCGTTTAAATAAAAAAAAATGATTTAAAAAAACCCATAAAAGACCACAATTTAAAATTTCCAATTAGTCGATCTGTAAAGTAAAAGGAATTCTCATCCAATTTCAAGTTTGAGAATGTATTTCAGCTCAATCCCACCCCCAAACAATCAAGATGTTCAAGCTTCTTATTTCTGGGGGACATTTCTTTTCCTTCACAGCCCTAGCTGTTTTGAGAGTAAACTGTGCACTGAATTGGAAAGTGTTTCCTTTTGAAGTCCGGAACAGTATTTTCAATAACCGATTCCCATCATGTATAGTAGTAGCGTCCCGTTAGAAGGAGTGGGCCCAGGCCTCTTCGTGAAGAGGAACTGCGAAATTGGTCCTAGCTGTTTCCAAAGGTGTCCGTGTGCTTTGGCAGTCTGAGGCTGATTTCGCACTAGAGCTGCCTCACGGTTGCGCCACCGTTTGCCCCGACACTATTGGTCAATTTCACACCTGAAGCTGCGGGGCTGCATTTTGACTCGCGGCTTCGCCCGATTTCCCCCGCAGTTTCGTGATCCTGTTTTTTAAAAGCCCCCACTTCTTTCCACCCTCTAAATGGGAGGACTCACCAAGGGAGTCCAGTTTCTATCCGCCCATTATGGAATTTAGTTCAATTTAGCGTTATTTTTCTTCTTAGTGTTGGGGGGAGGGAAGTAAGAAGGGAGGTTTGGGTGGTTGGGTGGAGTGGGGCAGTTTATTTCTAGTGTATTGCCGAATTAGGTATTGTTTGACTGGACCATTGTTGTTAGTCCCTTGATTTGGTGACCTCAAAAGCTAAGAAAGGTCAGCCCCGGTTAGTATTTGGATGGGAGACCACCAAGGAAGTCTAGGGTTGCTGTGCAGAGGCAGGCAATGGCAAACCACCTCTGTTCATCTGCCCTGACCTGGACGGCCCAGGCTAGCCTCATCGCATCAGATCTCAGAAGCTGAGTAGGGTCAGCCTTCATTAGTCTTTGGATGGGAGAACAGCTAGGAAGTCCAAGGTTGCTACACAGAGGAATGGAAAACCAACTCTGTTCATCTCTTGCCTTTAAAACCCAGTGGGGTCATAAGAATATAAGATAAGCCTTGTTGGATCAGGCCAATGGCCCATCCAGTTCAACACTCCGTATGACACAGTGGCCAAAACCCAGGTGCCATCAGGAGGTCCACCAGAAGATCCAGAGTCCAGAAGCTCTCCCATTGTTGCCCCCCCCCAAGCAACAAGAATACAGAGCATCACTGTCCCAGACATAGTGTTCTACCTATACATTGTGGTTAATAGCCACTGATGGACCACTGCTCCATATGTTGATCCAATTGCCTCTTGAAGCTGTCCATACTTGTTCTAATCCGACTGCTCTAATCTGACTGTTCTAATATGACTGTTCTAATCCAACTGCTCATCAATTTCTTTGAGTGCCCACGAGTTCCTGTACTGTGAGAAATAGAGAAAAGTACTTCTTTTTCTACCTTCTATATCCCATGCATAATTTTGCCGACCTCTATCATGTCGCCCCTCAGTTCCTCCAAGCTAAAGAGCCCTAATCTCTTTCACCTTTCTTCACAGGAAAGGTGCTCCATCGCCTTAATAATTTCAGTTGCCCTTTTCTGCAAAAGTTAGCTGCGATTTGACGGCACCGTACATGCATGGACATCATTCTCAGCGGTAAAATATGTACAATGAGATTGCATGTCCCATATCCCCACTGCATTTCTTGCAATTAGCACAGCATTTAAAAGCATACCTGGTAGCTGTCAAAGTCTATCAAATTAGGGGAGTGGTGGGGATCCTGATTTCAGAAGCCGATGAGATTAAGGTTAATATTTGCTTCTGGTGACAGATCATTCTGTCGCTGGGTCATTCTCCAGTGCCGTCTCCGCGAGATCCTTGTAAGCTGTCAAAACGATACTAAACTTTACCCCTTCGAGGAGTAGTTTTGCACATCTGCCCTTGTTCTAAGGCCATGTTCTAATACCAGGAGAAAAGAGAGGTTTGGTGTGATATTTGTTAAACTCCCTTGTAATAAAACATGACTGATGCTGTGCTGTGTGAATAATAAGGCTGGAGGAGAACCGAGTGAAGGGGGGTTTGTGAGCAAAATCGGAACAGAAGTGACCATGACAATGCTTTAGAACGAGTTTCCCTTTCTAGAAACAGAAAACTTGATGAGTAGTCCAGTTCAGGCTTATATTTGGAAGTGCACCATCGATGAACACCCTTTACCACCTGGCCCGTAGGCATGGTGGGGTTATTGGGAGTTCCACCCCTTCTTTAAAGAGCTAGCCCCCTTCCTTAAAAGGATAGCCCCCACTTCCTAAAAGGGTCCCCGCTTCTTAAAAGCCACTACTTCTTTCCACCCTCTAAATGCTTTTGAGAAGAATGTGTGGGGGGGTGACATGTGCCCCTCTCCATACCCTCCTGCAAGGTTTAAAGGGCCTTTCAGCTGATCGGCGGGGAGCACGTGACCCGCTGATCAGCTGGAGGGCCCTTTAAATCTTGCAGGAGGGAGGGAGAGGGGTGCACACCACTCCCTCTTCATTATGACAAATAATAGCAGCCCCACCAGAAAAAAATGCCCCACATTGGGGAAGGCCTCACCCTCTGTGCCCTGTTGTTGGCCCTCCAGAGGAACTGGCTGGCCACTGTGAAAGACAGGAGGCTGGACTGGATGGACCACTAGTCTGATCCAGCAGGGCACTTCTTATGTTCTTATGAAGGCCTTAGCCTCTCTGCTCTGTTGTTGGCCCTCCAGAGGAACTGGTTGGCCACTGTGTGAGACAGGAGGCTGGACTGGATGGACCACTGGTCTGATCCAGGAGGGCTCTCCTGATGTTCTTATGAAGGTGTTGGCCTCTATGCCCTGTTGTTGGCCCTCCAGAGGAACTGGCTGGCCACTGTGTGAGAGAGGATGCTGGACTAGATGGACCACTGGTCTGATCCAACAGGGCTCTTGTTATGTTCTTATAAGCCTCTGAATCCCAGAGCTAGAAGGCAACATCAGGGGAAGGCCTCAGCCTCTATACCCTGTTGTTGGCCCTCCAAAGGAACTGGTTGGGCACTCTGTGAGACAGGATGCTGGGCTAGATGGACCACTGCTCTGATCCAGCAGGGCTCTTCTTATGTTCTTATGAAGGCCTCGGCCTCTATGCCCTGCTGTTGGCCCTTCAGAGAAACTGATTGGTCACTGTGTGAGACAGGATGCTGGACTAGATGGACCACTGGCCTGATCCAACAGGGTTCTTCTGATGTTCTTTTAAACCTCTGAATCCCAGAGTCAGGAGGCAACATCAGGGGAAGGCCTTGGCTTCTATGCCACTGGGTGAAACATGATGCTGGACTAGATGGACTATTGGTCTGATCCAGTAGGATGCTTCTTAGGTACTTATGACAGTTTCATGAAGGGCGATTAGTAACATCTCCATTTGGACTGATGCCTCTCACATTTAAAAACCTGCACTCTGTGATGTAAAAAGTGAGTAATTGTTCTCTATCTTCTTTACGGCATCCATTTAAACGTTTAAAAACTATTCTCAACATGTCACTCCTCCTACCTGGCTGTGCCTTCATCTCAGGTAAGCATCTCCATACAGGTTCCGTAAGCAATAAGTTACAATAAAACACAAGTGCAGAAATCTGTTTTCTGAAAGAAAGGCGAGGGAGGGAAGACATTTGGTTTATAGAAAATCCATTCAGATATGTTATTTAATTTCTCGCAGGAGTATTTATTGGTTTGGTTCGGGATAATAGACTGTATGCAGTGAAATCAGGTATATGTCCGTGCTTGGAAATGCCTGAAGTTCTACAGGGACGCGGGGAGAGAGACGGAACTAGCAGATTCTATATAAAAATTCAAATAGGCTTCTACTTTTATAGCCGCGACAAGCGACGGAGAGATGGAAAGGTATCATGCCCAAGGGAGTAAGCAGTTGCTTAATGAAGATGCACTGAATGGAATTAAAAATACAGGCTAATAAAGATAAATTCAAAATACAGTGTTGGCAAAAGTCATAATCCCTTCCCATAGCATGGGTACCCATAAAACCGTCTCTCTTTGAAAAGGGAAGGGAAGTTAATCTCTACCGATTTTTCACCATCATGTCCGGAACTAATTCACCAGTACAGTTGGGTAAGTCGCACCTGCAAAACGAAGCTGCGGATATACCAGGTATGCCTCTGCCACAGCCGTACGGCAGTCAACACAACATTGAAGGCACCCCAGCATTAAAGAGATGGGATTCTTGGGAGCGACTTCCTCCTCCAGACTGTTTTCTATCTGGACTCACTTGCTGGCAAGGGACGTGACAGTAAGGTGCGATCAACATACCTTTGATGTTTGTAAGCTGATATTTCAAGAACGTCTGAGAAGGTCATCTACAAAGCACAGCAGAGGGTGTGGATCATGTTGCATGGGTCAAAGAAGAAAGTGCTTGCATGATCCTGAAAGAAAGGCTGAAACGTGGGATGGGTGCATGGACTGGAAACACAACAGATGGGTGTGTGGGTGTGTGGATCAATGCTTCTGCCCTGACCTGGATTGCCCAGGCTAGCTTGATCTCATTAGTAGGGATTGGCACAAACTGAACCATAAAGCAAAATTCATTGTGAATTTTGCCATGTTCGTGGTTCGGGTCTACCATCACGGACATCCATGAACTTTTAGAGCAGTTCATATGGTTTGTGGTGGTTTGTGGATGAAGCAGGAAGCAGGGGCCTAAAGGGCATCTGAGTCCTTTTAAACCCCTGCTTTCTGTTCCCTGCGAAAGCCGCAAATACAGGTGAGCAGTGAGGAGGCGCTGCCTCCCATGCAGCTGTTTTTTGCACTGTCTTGTGCAGTCCCTTTAGACTTTAAAAGGACTGCAGAAGACAGCTGAAGAACAGCTGCACGGTGGGAAAGCGCTCCCCGCTGCTCAGTTGCTTTGGGTTATCTTTTGCAGTCCCTTTAAAGTTTAAAGGGACTGCAGAAGACAGAACAAAAAAGCAGCTGCATGGCAGGGAAGCCCTCCCTGCTTTACAAGTGTTTTAGGCTGTCTTCTGCAGTCCCTTTAAAGACAGCCCAAAATGCTGTGCAGCAGGGAGCAAGGTGCTCCTTGCCACTCAGCTGTTTCTCAGGATTTCTGCAAAACTTATTTAAAGGGACTGCGATCTTTTTCAATGGGGTTAGCAGGACCACAGACCATAAACTGGTTTGGTTCGTGAACGAACCTCCTGGTTTGGTTCATGAACCACAAACGGAACCATATTTTCACGGTTTATGCTCATCCAAACTCATCAGATCTTGGAAGCTAAGTAGGGTCGACACTGGTTAGTATTTGGATGAGAAGCCTCCAAGGAATACCAAGGTTATTTGATGCGGAGCTAGGCAATGGTTCCTCTGAATGTCTCTTGCCTTGAAAACCCTCTGGGGTGGCCATAAGTCAACTGTGACTTGACCGCAAAAGAAAAGGGAAAAGCCACCATGCACAAAAGTCCCCATTTTGAAGCGGCACGAGCAGTTTTCTGCATCACCATAAAATCCTTTGAGAGACGGCCAACAATGGTGCAGTAAAATGTCTGCCTGTATTGGGTAAGTGGGCCACAGCTCAGTAGCAGCACATCTGCTTTACGTGCAGAAGATCTCAGGATCAATCCCTAACATGTCCTGTTCATAGGATCAGGTATGAGGTGAGGCTAAGAAAATCAGACTTTGGATACACCCAAGGAAGACGATGCATGCAAGCGCAAACTACTTTGCTATGTCTGCAAAAAACCCAGATCTATTATTCTTTGTGCCATAGCTTGCCTGAGGGGGGAGCTACCAGTGGGGCAGACTGGTCACTAACTTCCATGGAAATGTCCTGGTGGGCCACTGGTGGCCAGGAACAAGCATAACAAACGTCATAGTAGCTTTGTCAGAGGCTCAGGTGCCACCTGGCTCAAGCTCTTCATCAACAAGGGTACCTGGTGCCAGTTCACCAGTAGTCCGTTCCAATGCAAGAACATCAGAGAAGCACCAAGAATACAGAGCATCACTGCCCCGGACAGAGTGTTTCATCTACAAGAACATCAGAGAAGCCATGTTGGATCAGTCCAAGGACTCATCCAGTCCAACACCCTGTGTCACACAGAATACAGACCATCACTGCTCCGGGCATACTGTTCCATCTAGACCAGGGGTCTCAAACTCATTTGTCATGAGGGCCGGATCTGACATAAATGTCACTTTGTTGGGCCAGGCCATGGGTGCCATAAAACATAATGCCACATGCCAGAGATATAAACTGTATAAAGGACAGCAGCTGGTGCGCTCTGAGTTGGTGTATCCTCGCTGCAAGTCCCCATGGGCTGGGCTGGGATTGCTGAGGAAAACCCACATCGGCGGACTGGAGAGGCAAGCTGTGCAGCGCTGGGCAGATGCTCCCACGATGCTTGACTTCTGGCCTTCATCTCACATGAGCAGCTCCATTTCATATACAAGAGAGATTAACACATGGAATTCACTGCCACAGGAAGTGGTGGTGGCTACAAGCATGGACAGATTCAAGAGGGAATTAGATAAGCATATGGAGCAGAGGTCCATCAGTGGCTATTAGCCACAAGGTATAGATAGGGACTCTGAGGCAAGTGATGCTCTGTCTTCTTGGTGCTTGGGGGGGGGGGTCAACAGTGGGAGGGCTTCTAATGTCCTGGCCCCACTGGTGGACCTCCTGATGGCACTGGTATTTCTGGCCACTGTGTGATACAGAGTGTTGGGCTGGATGGGCCTTTGGCCTGATCCAACATTGTTCTTATGTTCTTATGGTTGTAAGAATGGCGAGGGGTATAATTTCTGGAAACAACCCTCTCTTGGGTGAAATGGTCCTCTCACATCCCGTGAACCACCATTAGCATAGCAACAGTAGAAGCGTTCGGCTCCAAGGTTGATTAGAATTCCAGTGAACGAGCTGCCACAATTACAATTTGATTTTAATTAGTTTAGATATTAGCAGAATGAGCCCCGGCAGCCTTTAAAATGTCACAGAGTTTCCCAGAACGCTGAGGGTGTCTCCGCTATCTTTACTTGCTGAGTCCGAAGGGCCTGTGGGGAACCAAGGAAAAGCCAAGGAAAATCAAAAAGATTCCCTGTATACTGCGGTCACCCACACTAATCAGTACTGGGCCCGTTCCATGTCTCTTTGACTAACAAAGTCAAACCCTTTAAAAGAGGCACATTTCAGTAATTTCCCGAAATTTCCCACTGAGGGCCCATGTAACATTTTGTGCGTTGCTCTTTCTGCCGCGATGCGGTTCGCCTGTCAATCAAAACGGAGTGAAGTTGGTGTGCAAAACTCCATCTGGGAGCTCTCGATGATATTTTTTGAAAAGTTCTGCGAAATACAGCAGCCCGAGACGCATGGGCGATAACGAGCCGCACATTAAGGGAATGTCTGGCCAGCGTTGATCGGGCAACCGGCGAGTTCTCCTGTTGGAAAGCAGCTTTCAATTAGGTGCAGGAAGCCTAAGCCCCAAAGCTTCAAACTGTGTTCAAATGACGTGGGTGTTTTTTTTTAAGGCTTGCAGTGCTTAGTAGATTAATTAATTAGAGCCCTTCCGACTGACTAAAACTTGTGTCCCAATTAGGCAAGCAAAAGGAACTTACAAAAAACGACAGATGGCAGCGTGGAAATAGGGTGACACCCGAAACTGGGGGTGCACCGGGAAACTTGCTATTGTATTGATTGGGGTACTTGGTTAATTTAGCAGGGTTTTGCCCAGTCGCAGAGGCGTGATGCTGAGTACAGTGGATAAATCTCCCATGAAGTACACTGCAAAAAAGAAGAAGTAAACTTGACATTTATTCAGGTAGATCCAGTTCACATTCAGGTTGCCGTCAAAGGAAGAGAAAGAAGCCTTATTATTATTATTATTATTATTACATTCAATTTATATACCGCTCTAACCTAACAGGTCTCTGAGCGGTTTCCAGATTCCCCTAACTAGGGCCACATTGTGTAGGGTAGTGTCTGCCTATCAGCACCCAGAATAATTTTACTCCACCCTCCCGGCCTAGGCCGGCTCAGGGCGGCTTACAACCGAATAAAATCAGACAACACAAAGCATAAAATCACATAAATTAATACACATGCAATATTGAAAACTCAGACGTGGTAAGACATATTAAAGTGCTAGCAATATCCTCGGTTTACGGTCGGCTCTTCGGTCTTCTTCGGCTATCTTGGGTGATTGGCACGGGCGGTATTTAAGGGACCGGTGGGTCAGGGTTCAACCAGCATAGCTATTAATTGCTGGCGATGGAGTATTAGGTGGTGTTGGTTCCAAAGGCCTGGCGGAAGAGCTCCATTTTGCGGGCCCCGAGGAACTGTGAGAGGTCCCACAGGGCCCTGGTCTCTTCTGGGAGCTCATTCCACCAGAGAGGAGCTGTCACCGAAAATGCCCTGGCCCTAGTTGCAACCAATCTGGCCTCCTTGATGCTCGGGAGAGCCAGCCGATTCTGGGTCCCAGATCTCAGCATCCTCTGGAGCATATATGGGGAAAGGCAGTCCCTCAGCTATGCAGGCCCCTGGCCATAAAGGGCTTTAAAGGTAAGTACCAGCACCTTGAAGCGAACCCAGTATGTTACAGGCAGCCAGTGCAATGCCTGCAGCTCAGGTCGGATGTGTTCCCGGACTGGGATACCCATCAGCAACCTGGCCGCGGCATTTTGCACCAGCTGCAGCTTCTGGGTTTGCAACAAGGGCAGCCCCATGTAGAGGGCATTGCAGTAATCCAATCTCGAGGATCTCAGTAATCCAATCTCAGTAATCCAATCTCACGTGGATCACGGTCGCCAGGTCATTGCATTCAAGGAAGGGAGCCAACTGCCTAATCAGCCGAAGGTGGTAAAAGGCCGACTTGGCAGTGGCTGCTACCTGGGCCTCCATTGTTAAGGAGGCATCTAGGAGCACTCCCAAACTCCTAACCTCTGGTGCTGGCATGAGTGGTTCCTCATCAAAGGTCGGGAGCGGGATCCCTACCCTCGGACCACTCTGACTCAGGCACAGGACCTCCATCTTCGCCGGATTCCATTTCAGCTGGCTCAGTCTAAGCCAACCAGCCTGGTCCAGATCTTCCGGTTGGGAGTCAGATTGGCCGTCCGGCAACAGATAGAGCTGGGTGTCATCCGCCTACTGGTGACAACCCAGCCCATGCCTCCGGGCAATCTGGGCAAGAGGGAGCATATAGATGTTAAAGAGCATTGGGGACAGCACTGTCACTTGGGGCACTCCACATTCCAATGGGTGCCTTCGGGATAGCTGGTCCCCCAACGCCACTCTTTGTCCCCAATCTTGGAGAAAGGAAACAAGCCACTGTAAAGCTAGTCCTCGAACTCCACTTTCAGCGAGGCGGCAGGTCAGCAGCTGATGATCGACCGTGTTGAACGCAGCCGACAGGTCTAACAACAGTAATACTGCCGGTCCACCCCGATCCAGATGCCTCCGGAGGTCATCTGTGAAAGCGACCAGAACTGTCTCCGTCCCATGACCTGGACGAAAGCTGGACTGGAAGGGATCTGAAATCTAAAGAATACTCCCCATATCATAAATGGCCATCTAATCTGGCCAGCTGATCACGTGTATGGGAGTAGGAGGGCATTGTATCTACAGGAAAGGCCTGCAGAAACATCTGTCTCCATGGAGGACCATGTGATGGGAGGGAGAGGACAAAGTGAGAGAGAGAGGAGGGGTCAGAGGGCAGCCCCCAGTTTAAGACAAAGAGATGTATCCCATTCAAAGAGATAACACCTTTACACACTAAGAATGGTGAACCGCCCCTGAACGTCTAGGCATGCTGAGTTGCTCACTCCGACAGTATTGTTGCTTAATAACACCAATTCAGCCCCGTAGCTAGGGAATTCTTTGGGAGGGGGCCTCAGGGGGCCTGCCAGCTAATTAAATGTAAGTACAGTGCAGGTGGTAAGTTTGGGGGCAGCCCAGGAGGGAGGGAGCCTAGAAGAAACACTAGGGGGCCGGGCCCCGTGGGCCCCATGTTAGCTACGGGCCAGAGTATAGGGTCACCAAAAAAATCCACCACCGATAAATGAAAAGGAAATTGAGACTGGACAGGGCATCCGTGAAGGAGCTAGGAAAGATTCTGAAGTGTAAGGATGTGCCACTGGTGATCACAATCAAGAATATTCATGCCATAGTATATCCCCCATTGGACAACTGGATAATGAAGAAAGCTGGCAGGAAGAAAGTGGATTAGTTTGCAATGTGATGTTGGAGGAGAGTTCTACGGATACCGCGGACCATCAAAAAGGCGAACAAGGGGGTTCTAGATCAAATCAAGCCTGAACTCTTCCCTGGAAGCCAAAAGGACTAAACAAAGGTTATCATATTTTAGTCACATTATTAGAAGAGAAGACTCAATGGAAAATACCGTAATGCTAGGAAAAGTGGAAGGCAGCGGGAAGACGAAGACCCAAGATGAGATGGATGGACTCAGACATCAAAGATCAGTTCCTCTGGAAAAAACGGCTGCTTTGGAGGGTGGGGTCCAGTGTTCCCTCTAAGCTGCATTAGTGTGAGCTAGCTCACAGTTTTTTAGCCTCTGGCTCACACATTTTTGTCCTCGCTCAGGAAGGATGGCTCCAGAGCAGACTGATTTATGCAGCAGCCAAATTGCTCGCTCACAACTTTAATGCCAGTGACTCACAAAGTAGAATTTTTGTTCACAAGACTCCACAGTTTAGAGGGAACATTGGTGGGGTCTATGGCATTATACTCTGCCAAGGTCCCTCCCTTCCCCAAACCCCACCCTTCCTAGGCTCTACCCAAAAATCTCCGGGAATTTCCCACCCCAAAATTAGTGACCCTAGTAGTGTGGTCCTGAGAAGTAGGGGCTGGTGTTCCACACCTGCTGACTTGGCTACTGCCAGTCTTGAAGTTTGGGGCGGGACTTGGAGTTTGCACAGGGTGGGAATGAGCATGTCAACAGAAACGCTAACACACTCCCATCCGTTTCCAGTGTGCTTTGGGGGATCCATCCATCTTAGCCTGCCTCCCTGTTTTGGGGGGACAGTCTTTCTCCCAGCAGCCCCCAAAAGACGAGTTGGGGCACTTCTGACTGGCAGTGATGACTGTAAACTTGGTAGGGCCAAAGTCTGTCATCGTGCCTATGAAAAAGAAACGACACTTCTAAGATGATCCATGATCTATAAACAAAGAAAACATGTCCCCCCCCCCTTTAGGGGTATTGCTTTTATTACTTTTATCCACGAGCGTATCTGATGTATTAATCAGCCAAAACTCCTATGCTTCATCCATTCACATTTCTTCAGCCAAGTTACAGCACTTTTTTTTAAAGAAAGCTTCAAAGTAAGAATTCAAATGAAAAGAAAAAAAGATCTCAACAAGTACCTTGCAGAGAAAGCACCCAGATGTCCACCTCAACAGAGGAGGAGAAGAAGAGATTGGATTTATATTCCACCCTTCACTCAGAGTTGCAGTGCGGCAGAGCGGCACTACAATCGGGGAGTCTCCACCTCCTGGAAGTCCCAGGCCCCCAAGACATGAAGTTTGCCCAAACTAAGGCTAGGGCGTTTTCGGTGGTGGCTTCTACCTGGTGGAATGAGCTCCCAGAGGAGATCCAGGCCATGCGGGACCTTATACAGTTCCGCAGGGCCTGCAAGACGGAGCTCTTCCGCCAGGCTTTTGAGTAGGAGCCGCCATCACCACTATTCCACAACTGAGATACCATCTTATCATCTACCCCTATTACTTGGGGGGGTGGGTAGATGCCGCCCTGGCAGAGATGGGAAAAATATCACTCCTAGCGCTCACGCCATTTAATAAAACTGGCTGTCAATGTGGGATGTTGCATATCTTGGGGGATTTAATGTAGAATAGTAGAGCACCGAATTTTATTATGTATATAACATTGTTTTATTGTTTTTATTCGGCATTGCCGCTTGTCAGCCGCCCTGAGCCATTTGGGTAGGGCGGGATATAAATCCCAAATAAATAAAAATAAATAAAATAAATAAATTCCTCTCCTGACAACAGACACTCTGTGAGGTAGGTGGGGCTGAGAGAGCTCTGACAGAAACTGCTCTTGAGATAACAGCTCTGAGAGAACTGTGACTGGCCCAAGGTCACCCAAGCTCACGATTTAAATAACTTAAATCATGTTGGTGGCTCCTACAAAGGGTGGTTCTTGTGTTACCCAGCCAGCATGGTGTAGTGGTTAAAGTGTCAGAACAGGATCTGGGAAATTCAAGCTTGAATCCCCACTCGTGCCATCCAAGCTCACTGGGTGACCTTGGGCCAGTCACACACTCTCAGCCTCACCTACCTCATGGGGTTGTTGTGAGGATAAAATGGAGGGGCAGAGAATGATGTCAGCCACTTCCAGAAAAATTCCATCTTGGTTGATTTGTAAGAAATGACCATCGCAATATCTGAGGGAGGCTGATGGGCCGGAACGCGTATGGGTCGGAGTCAATAATGGCCGCCAGGGCTATTTTTGGACAGGAACGCACAGGAACGGAGTCCCGGCTGGCTTCAGAGTTGGCCACGCCCACTACAGCCAAAAGCTCTGTGCATGCGTGGCTACAGAGGGTAGGCCTGGAGAGCGACCCCCCCTCCAACTCCGAGGTGGGTGGGCTGGGGGGGGGGCCCTGGAAGGATCAGGGAGGCATTCAAATGCCTCCCCGTGCCTTCCCTGGCCTGTCCAAGGGCCGGCTTTCCCAGGCGCCCCACAGCTGCCTTCCCTTTCCTTCAATGGGGGCTTGTCTGAGCTCCCCACAGCAGCGGGGCACCCAGGCAATCCAAGGGAAGGGAAGGGGTGTGTGGTCTAATATGCTAATGAGCTGTGCTGTCAGGTGTGTGGTCTAATATGCTAATGAGTGTCTGCTGTTGGGTGTGGCCTAGTATGCTAATAAGTTCCTGCTGGGCTTTTTCTACAAAAAAAGCCCTGATGGACTGTACAATTTGATTCTTAATTGAGGCTATCACCGTTTTTTTAATCTACTTCTTATCTACTTTGTAATGAAAACATGTCTATTTTTGCGTATCTGTCAATATTTAATGTTTTTAATTTGACCAACTGAATTATTGGGCCTATACGTTCTGATCCCCATTGCAGAGAAAGGCAGGATGTAATGCAGTAAAATGAGTGATGTTTGGTTTTCTGCTGGCTTTTCCTCCAGAGAAACACCGCTTTCCCCTCCTGATCACGCTATCTAGCCCCTACCTCCCCTACCTCACACAATTTTGGAATCTTTGCTTCTTAATACAGCAATTTTATTATTGGGTGCTCGTTTACATGTTTGATAATCGTTCGACAGTTTGAGCGCTAGGTTTCCTAACACTGCTTTCGGTAAATGGAGAGAGACTTCAAAGGCAGTGCCTGGGGAAGGACAACGTTTGGGAAGGTTGGAATGTGCAGTTCCGCAGGGCCTGCAAGACGGAGCTCTTCCACCAGGCCTTCCATTAGGAGCCGCCCACATCACCACATTACCATCCACGACCACAATTAATATCTGTGGTGGAGGCTGGCTGCAGTGAGATCGAGCCAAACCGCCTAGGAGCCTGAAATTGCCTGAGCCTGCATCACATATTACGCCATCTTGGTTAATAATCACTGAGTGCACTTTAATCGGATATCGTTGATTGTTTAAATGTTTTAATAGTGTTAAATGTTTTAAGTTGTAAATGTTTTGATTGTATATGAACCGTGGCACATTGTGCCAGGCAATGTGAGCCGCCCTGAGCCCGCTTGCGGGGAGGGCGGGTTACAAATACAACAAACAAACAAACAAATAAATAATGTCCTTTCCGGGTGATGCTGTAGTCTGCCTCCCCTAGTCTTTATGCTTTTTACCATAGAGGCCAGGGGAAATTCCTAGAGCATCTCTATGGGGTGGCCATCTTTTCTGGAAGCGACTTACTGCCACACACAACACTTTGGGTTCTTTCAACATTTCTCCCACTGCAGCTCAGCTTGGCGGCAGGGAATGGGAGCCGGGGGCGGAGGATGCCCTGCCCCACCGAGGGAATGAAACCTCTTGCTTCTGTCTAACAATTGCACTTGAGTAACAAATTCACGTTACCGTACTTTGACAGCTGAAGCTCCACGATCCGGGTTGACATCCCTAAGTAACGTACAAAAGCCTTCAAGTGCCTCTTTTCTTTCTCG